>NC_090938.1:92297408-92597408 GCF_040938575.1 Ambystoma mexicanum
GAAGGTCTACTTGGTGTCTGCACTGAACCAGGGTCAAGAACCACAGAAAAAATCCGTCCGAAGGCGCAAGTGCGTGGTCACCATCCAAAATCAGCACATTCTGATGACCATCGACACAGGTGACTCGGTGAACGTCATGCCCACAAGCGTATTCCAGACCCCAAACCCACAACCAGAACTGAAAAGCACAAACACGCTGTTGTTTGCGTACGGCAGCCGGAAGCCCCTACCAGTCATTGGCAGGTTCCGCAACACTCTGGGCCACGGCGAAAACAGGCTATGGTTGAAAGTCTGTGTCGTAAAGGCAGGGATCAAAAGCCTTCTGAGTGGGGACGCAGCGGAAGACTTGGGTGTGGTCAAATTCATCTGCCATGTCGATGAAGCTACAGAGGTGGAAAACATTTTAAGTCAATACCCCAAGCTGCAAGACGGAATTGGTTGTTTGAAAGGCAAAACCATCAGACTGCATATTGATGAATCGGTACAACCAAGAGCAGTAAGGCACAGGAGAACACCATTCCACATGAGGGAACAAGTGGAGAAAGAGCTTAAAGCACTGGAAGAAGCCGGCGTCATAGAGGAGGTCACAGGGCCCACGCCATGGGTCTCTCCGATGGTGGTAACAAGGAAGCCCAAACAGCCCGGAAAGGTCCAGATTTGCATAGACATGCGTCTTCCGAACACCGCAATCAAAAGGGAATGCCATATCACACCGACGATCGATGAAATTGTGGCTGACCTCATGGGGTCTTGTGTGTTCTCCAAAGTTGATCTGAAGGCGGGGTACCACCAGCTCAAACTCCACAGAGACTCTCGCTACATTACAACATTCTCAACGCATTTAGGGTTGCGGAGATACAAACGCCTGAGTTTCGGGATATCGTCAGCCGCTGACGTTTTTCAACAAACCATTCAAGAAGTCATCAGGGACATACCTGGTGTCCTCAATGTGAGCAACGATATCCTGAATCACGCTCCTGACAGGGAGGAACACATCAAGAGGCTCCAAATGCTACTGGGCAGGCTGGAAAATGCTGGGCTCACCATACACAGGGAGAAGTGCAAATTCCTCAGATCCAAAATCACTTTCTTTGGGTACAAGTTCGGCAGCACAGGCATCTCCCCTGATCCCCAGAAGGTTGCAGATATTCAGGCCGCGAGCCCACCAATGACGCCCACTGAAGTACGTAGTTTCCTGGGCATGGCCACCTACTGCGGCAGGTTTATCCGAAACTTGGCGACTCTGTCTGAGCCCCTACGCGAACTGACCAAATTAAACACCAAATGGGACTGGGGCAGAAGTGTCAGGAAGCCTTTGAAAGCATCAAGGAATCCCTGTCCATCAACACCAAGATGGCATACTATAGCACCGAGCTTCCCACAGAGCTGTTCGTGGATGCGAGCCCCGTAGGGCTCGGAGCCATCCTAATGCAAGTAACTAAGGAGGGGGAAAAAAGGCCCATCGCATACGCCTCGAGAGCCCTCACGGCAACAGAACAGAGATACTCACACATCGAAAAGGAGGCCATTGCGTGCTGTGGTGGTGTCAGCATTTTCATCTCTACCTATATGGACGTCGATTCACGACGATCACTGATCACAAACCCCTACTACCCATCTTCATGGGCACATCGTCACACCCGCCGGCAAGGATCATCAAATGGCTGCTCCATCTGCAGCAGTACAATTTTGAGCTGGTCTACCAGCCGGCCAGTGGAAACCCGGCGGACTTCTTATCAAGGCATCCTCGAGCGGCAACCCCCCAAGAAATCCAAGTGGCCGAAGAGACTGAGGAGCATATATACCAGGTGGTGCGCGCCATGAGGCCAAAGGCCGTCAGCTTCGAGGACGTTGAGTCAGAAACTCACAGAGATCCTTGTTGTGACTTAGTGAAAAATGCCATCATTTCAGGCGATTTATGAAGCATACACACAACAGAACAGTAGAAGCGAAGGGTTTTCTGTCCGGCATGTTCACCGTCCGGCAAGATTTGTCGATCATCGAGGGCGGATTGTTGCTGAGAGGAAACCGCATCGTAATCCCACTGAGCATACAAGACAGGATAGTGGCCCTAGCACATGAGGGACACCAAGGGCTTGCAAGAACAAAAGTTCGGATCAGGCACAGGGTATGGTTCCCGCAGATCGATGACCCGGTCGAGACACTCATAAGCACGTGCCTCCCCTGCCAGATAACTGGGGCCCCACCGGAACCAGAACCGATTCTGTCGGCAGAACGTGGCCACGCCTGATGGGAGGCCATCAGCATTGACTTTTGTAAGCTACGGGAAGGCCTCTACCTTTTGGTGGCTATTGACGACCACTCCCGCTATCCAGAAGTCGAGATAGTTGAATCCACAGCGGCAGAGGTCGTCATCCCGGTCATAGAGAAAATGTTTGCAACCCATGGCCTGCCAACCTCTATCAAAAGTGACAATGGGCCCCCTTTTACAGGGGAGGAATTCAAACAGTATCTCCATGACCTTAATCTAAAGTACCATCACATCATGCCGAGGTGGCCCCAGGCAAACGGGGATGTTGAACGATTTATGAGGACCATAAGCAAAGTGTTAAGGGTAGCAAGGGCGAATGCTAGCCCGTGGAAAATTTACCTTTACCGTTTCCTACCCCCATAGCACGACAGAAATACCGCCTGCGGACCTCATGTTTGGCACAGTCATCAAATCCTCGATTCCGCATCATCCAAGCAGGACACCAGATGAGGTCAACGAAGAACAGAGGGAAAGGAGGAGAAGGAGCACCAACGCCCACATGAGCGACAAGAGGAGGGCGAGGCCGTCCAATCATCAAGTGGGTGACCAAGTCGTCATGCTACGCAACCCCACAAAGTCGAAACTGGACACCAGATATGAAGAGCTTCCATGGACCATCAGTGTCAGACAAGGAACCATGGTGACTGTGACAAGAGGACGTCGACAGGTGACGAGGAATGCGTCGTGGTTTAAAGCGGTGCCACGCAATCTGTGGACTGATGGTGAGTGCCACCAGGAAGACGATGAAGCTCAGCCCAGCGAAGAAGAGCCCTTGTCCATCCCGGATGAGGCAGGAGCGGGTGACAGAACTTGGGACCAGTTGGGGGAGCCGGGCCTGGAGGACCTGGACAGCGAAGGTGAGCCAACCCCTGAGCCTGTGGGGGTTAGTCCCCGAGTAGGGCAGTACGGTTTGAGAACTACTACTAAACCGCCTGCCCGGCTAAATGACTATGTGTGGTAGTTAGCCCACACGGATTACGAACAAGAGGGGCTGGGTGGTTTTTTGGTCTGACGTTTGGACACTTGTTGAACTTTGAGTTTACTGCGTTTGTGCTAATGTTATTTTGTTTGAAATAAAGGAGGAATGTTGCATCCGCCCTGCGTCCCGCTACGCGGTGACGCAGGGCGTGCCAAATAAAAGCCCCGCCCCCGAGTTCACGGGCAGTTCCAGGCAGACCATCGCTGAGTGTGTGGCGTATTTCTTTGAGCTCCTGCTGGAGCTGCGACACAGGCCGTGCGGCCTACCTCTCACTATGCCAGTCCCCGCGTGCGCACGGCCGCGGGGCCTGGAACTCAACAGTGCATAGAGGCACATGAAGCGTGTGCTGCGTAATTGACGAGGTCGGCTGGTGAAAGTGAGCAGGATCCCGGTAGAAGCCGGCTGCCTTTTCTCTTCTATAGCAGTGAACATGTTATCACAGCCAGAAGCTAAACATCCCTCTGCTAATGTTCATTTCTGTTAGGGTTTTGGACATTGCAACTGTCACTCAAACAATTCGAGTTTTGAGGAGCATCTGTGTCGCAAGTAGCATCAAATCCGATTATAATAGAACATCCTATTTATAACTCCAGTGCTTTATACATGCGTTCACTTACACAGTATCATTGGCAGGGAAGTCTACTAACTAACAGTTGCCAGTGAAGGGATTGGACAGGTACTGATCAAGGTCAAGCAAACGTGAATTGCATCCTTTTAAAAAAGGCGGTATGGATATCACAAGTGGTAATTGGTGATTACTGCCAGATGTGAAATACACCAAGTTTAGAAAAAGAAAACAACTTGCTGTAATATAATCCTCTCTGCCGGATTACTGCGGGTGGCCAATTTACTGGCAGTGGTAACTGCCAGCAATCCCAATTACCGAAAAAGAAAACACTGCGTAAAAAAGTGCTAAATACCGCCAAATATATGATCATTTTCGAGCTGGACACTAAAAGGAATAAAGGGCCTCATTACAAGATTTGTGGTATTTCACTGGTAAATCAGCCAAAATACCACCAAATGGATTTGCTGTTACTGCCAATTGGTATGGTGAAATAACCACCAGATTACAAGCGGTGGTAGGCGTTGTAGTTCGCATTTCTTAAAGTCCAAACGACTCAATGGGGATTTTGGCAGAATTACCACCGGCGGTAATTGCACCAATTTGCCTGTTTTTGTGCAGTAAGGTGAAGGTACACTTTTATTCATTTGACTCATGGGAAATTGAACTTTTCCCCTGTTTTTGTAAATCAGGCAACATTTCCGTCCGTCACAACCTGTGCATTTTCTGCAAGCAAATGAGTTTGCAGCCACACACATACTTTGCTATTGAGCACTAAAGCTTATAGGAACAACATGTGATACCCAATGCATTGGTGCAGAAAATTAAAAAGGGCTTTTCTTCTTTTGCGGCGTGGAGCTCTCCTTGCAAAGAAGGGAATGCCCAATATTCCTGGACATGTTCCCATTACCATAGAAAGCACTGAGGCCAGCAGAACATGTAGCCCACCCATGATGTGGTCAACATTATGTGACCTCCTCTGGCTGGATACGGCCTTTGGAAGAGGTGGCACTATGAGTTATTGGGCTCTTTCTCAAGGGGACCTCACCCATGGGGACTTAGTCATTAACTGAGTCCTGCTGGAAGATGTTAGGCCCCTTCTAAGGATCTAGCTGGGACTTCCTAGCAGAGTGTTGCCCTGGCACCACGCAATTGACCTATGAGGAGTGTTTGTGGCCCAAGAAAAGTGTGTATGTTGTCACACCCAGGACTGAAACATTTGCGCACCCTGATCCCACTCACCCCTCTGCAGCATAAAAACAGCTGAAGGAACATCAAGCACAGGATCGGGAACACCACTAACCTATTGTGGTGCATCTACGAAACCCACAGGACGCCTGATATGTGCTACTTACTACAACACGCCTGAAGATGTCATGTTATGTTATGTTAATGAGCATTTGTTTAGCACCTTCCACCAATGTATGGTCGCAACATGCTGTAGGTTAAACAACATCTGTGACCAGAGTCCAGGTCAGTGGAGATAGTCAGAGCAATAAATAGTGTGTGTTGTACTCGATATGTGTGCAGCTAGCCTGAATTTTTCATGGTGGTATCTGGATTCTGATGCTGGAAGTAGTGTGCAGGGAATGTGAGACAGGCAGTATGGGTGCAGCTAGGCTGAATTATCGTGGGTGTAGCTGCATTCTAGTGTTGTAGGTGCTGAACGGAGAGTCAGGGTAGTGGAGGTAGGTGCCAGTATCCGTGGGGTTGGAAGAGACCTCCCTCTCCCTGATTGCCTCCTTGGCCTAACAATTAAATATGCTCCCTTTATAGGTGTCTGGTGCGTCAGGAACCTCAAGGTCTAGTATGAACTCAGCTCTACCTGCAATACATGCCGTGCCTTCCCAGGCCTAGTTCTACAAACAATGTTGCGTTAGGCCACCTCCCACCTGCTGAACGAGGCTAGCAGCTTCCAGGGGCAGATGAACATAGATTAATCTAGGTCGGGCATGTCTAGGGCTGCTGAGTGTGTATGCCTGCGGGCTGTTCAGCTCGGTACAAGCAAATAAATAAAAAATGAGTGCAGTAACAATGCTAACTTGCACAATCAGGCGTAATGAAAAATTAGAATAACCTAATCAATCGGGCGAAATGCAGTTTCAGGCTAACACCATCTGGAGAAACGCCACAATAGGCCAACCAGCACCTCCAGGCAAAATAGACACGAGGAACACACAGCTGTGGGAAGAGCACCCGTATTTTAAACACAGCAGTGGGAAAAAGCACCTAAATTTGAAACACAGCAGTGGAAAAAGCACCTAGATTTGAAACACCCAGCAGTGGAAAAATGCCCCTAGATTTGAAACACACAGCAGTGAACAATGTACCCAGATATAGTATGCAGGATACAAAGTCCAGTGGTGCATTATTCTGCAATAGTGCATTGGCGAAAATAAAATATTCATTATGTTAGTTTCATCTAAAAATAAAAGAAGAGTAAAAACACTATAAAGCACATCAAAAGAATACACTTTATGTGTCGTATAAGTAGAGAGTGTTTACAGTGTTTGCTAGTGAAATCCGAGGCACACTGTGAAAACTTACTGAACAGGCCAATTGACCCATTCATTATTTCTTTTTTTTCTTCTTTCTTTCTTTTTAGAATTGAAGCTCAAAGGCCAGAGCGAAACTCCCAATCAAACAGTTTCTGGGACACCAAAGAGATACAGTGCCAGGCATAAATTGGGCTGTTGCCCTGGCAACAGAGAGAGTTTGCGGATCAGAGAGCCAGCTGAAGTAAATCAGCGAGACACTTGAACGATAGCGATGTAAAGTTGAAACTGCGGAGATCAGAATGGGCATTTGATCAGCCGTCATCCGCTGAGCGCCGCGCGTAACAGGAAAGCCGGTAATGAGCCCAAGTGAAGTTTGGGGTGCGCACCAGGCAAAGTCAATCACCTGCAGTACTGATGAGTGCCCCTGCCTCGGCAGAGGACACATAACCTGTAGAAGATCTGCATCATTCAGTCCTAAATACGTTAGATCTGTCAACTAGTCGACGCGGAACACAACAAGTGCAGCAAGGCGGCTGCCCAGAAGGTCACTCTTAACTGAACACCTTGTTTCTCTCACTAGTCCAACCACTAGGCTTGATGATGTGCCCACGCCTTATGGGTTCCAAGTTAGTTCCACTTTCTTGATTTCAAGTAGAATATGAACATAAGACCCTACAAGCCTGTCTATTTCAATTATCTGCTTTTAAACACTGTGCACATGCTGCTGCCCCCACATCCTGGGAGTGCCAAAAACGTACAATTCATTGAGCCAATTAGAAGCCACTTGTTATTTTTACTTCAAATCCAGGTGTCTTTTTTCAATTGCACTCTCTTCTCTAACAGCATTTAACCAGACTCGTTGCTCCAAGGGCAGGAATGTGTTCCATCTTTTCCTCAAGACTAGGTGAGCTACAGGAAAGTCATTTTTGGAGCATTTTCTAAAAACCCACACCGATATTTGAGTATTATTAGGTATTTATTGAGCATGGACCGAGCTTCGGGAAGCAACAGAACTCTTTACAAGTCATAGGGGGAAGAACCCCGTGAGGGAGCAGCGATACACAGGAACAGGAAGCTAACAACTAGGGGGGCGGAGGGCAGGCAATTTGGAAGCAAAGGATTTGCAAGAGTAGGGTGGAGTAGGGTGGTCAATTTTCTTTTTGCCAAATGAGTAACTGGTGCCAACTGAATGTTTTAGAAGCTTCCACTCCAGGCAGAGAAGCAGCAATCCGAGGGTCTCCAAACCTTCAGATCTGATGAATATGCGACTTTCCCCATAAATAGAGTCTGATATCAGATCATGCCCCTATCAAACACTAAAGAATCTATGATTGTATGCACTTTTTCACACTGCCTATGTTCGGCTCGTGACCTTAATTGGTGTTATTTGATGTATTTAATGAAAGATGATGCAGTGCTTGAGTTGTCAATCTGGACACAACTGTTTGCCACCAAGACTGTTAGGCAAATGAGCAGTGCGTACTGCACAATGTTAGCACAGACACCTCCCATAGCCTGTATCCTATTGCTTATGCCCAGAGAAGCTGGGTGAAGGCTCCCAGAAGTGGGGAACCCTCTTTAGGCTGGATACCCACACCGGACACCGCTGGAGGATCCCGGGTAGAGATGTATTGATAGCATAACCCGTGGTCATGTGGCTCTACCCATGACTCAGGCAGGTCTACATGACATGGAGCTGCTGGACCTACTGGAGGAGTCTCAAGTTTTAGGTCAGTGGGGGCAGAAGGCTAATGTTCCAGGTCTGTTTTAAGAAAAAGCAATGCCATTAATTTATTTCCCTAAATCTATTTCTCTTTAGTATTGGATGGGCCTTAAAAATCCAATAACAACTTATCAGCTGGTCATATATTATAGAACTAAAAGTGTTGTTAAACGAGGTGTTGAAATAAAATAAAATAAAACAAAAGAAATAAGATGGCTGCCATGGAATCAGGGAGAAGGGAAATAGACATAGTCCCTTCTTCCTTTCCATGGCACCCACTGCCGGGTCATTGACACGCTGGGAACACTTGTGTTCCCTGAGCCGGCGAGGGACATAGCAGGGCCGGGTTAGTGGGCTGGGGGCAGGAGGGGAGTGGAAATGTGGAAAAGAGGAGTGAGTGTTAGGTGACACAGAGGAGCGCACACTTACCTTTACCTGGCGGGGGAAGATGGCGGCCTCCAGCTTAGACGAGGCACAGAGATTTGGCTTTTCCATGTGGTAAAGCCCCCATTCTGAGCCTCCTCATTGGCTGGGATGTTGAAGCCACGCCCCACCATTTCCTAACATGCATTCCAGGAGGAAAGGAAAAATAATTAAAGCAATGTTAAAATAGGAAAGCAAAGCAGCTCAAACTTACAGAATCACTACAATAACAGGAACAGCCAACATAAAATGTAAAATAAATGTTTGAAAACAAAGATAATCTACTATATGTACAGCCAGCTGTGCACATATTCAGCATTTTGCAGGCCCCAAGAATGTTTGCCTTTCATTTTTGTAGGTATATTTTATTTTATTTCATCAATGAACCTTGGAGATAATACGGGCATGAAATGGTGATCTATTCATTTTTCTTTTGTTATCTTTGGACCCAAAACATTATTTCCACTAGTGTAAAACATATTTAGTATAATATTCAGTAACCTGAACCCTTAAAAAAAATCATCCACCAAATATTGAGTGTTTTTCCACCCTGGAAGAAGCCCATTGAAGTTCTATCCACGGACATCAGGCGAGGCTCTACATTAACCCATAAGTCCGGGAAGTAAAATGAGCAGTCTAGCTACTATCCAGAGACAAGCAGAGCAAATATCCACCCTCATTCATATGAATGAAGGAAAGGACCCGGTTATATTCAAAGGGCCCGATTTATGGAATTATTAGCGCGGGAAATAGGTAACTTGCGCACCAAACTGCGTGCAAAAACCTGTTTGTCGAATCATGCAATCAAATGCACGGGACACTTCCAGGACTTGCATGGAGTTCATGCAGTCTCGGCACGTCTCTGCGAGCCCTCGAGCTCCTTGCATGAAACACCATGCAGAATGTGGGCTTGGCTTGTGCAGAGGGCTGGGAAGGGGGCAGAACATAGAAAATGGGGAAGAACATCCGAAAAAGTGGGCGCTACAAGGGATAGCCCGCAGGGAGTCCCTCGAACGCCCACAATTGTGCCAAACCACACGTATTCACAGAACCACCCGCGCAGACTCTCAGCAAAGAAACGGCCATGCAAATCCCTAGATCGCTATGCCACCCAAAGGCAAGCCTAAGGACACTTATAGGAATCACAGCACAGAGATGGTTTTGCATGTCAGATTTAGGGTTGCGTGCACGCAACGAGGGTGTCCGATCTAACTTAGGGGTGCACGTATGCAGTGTAGCGGGGTGCAGGAAGGGGTTCGCACACAGTTTTTCCGAGTTATATCCGAGCTACGAAGTATCATACACATGTTGTCGGTGTGCCAGCAACAGTTACAGGGGGCCTGCCTGCGGGGGACCCCATGCACTGTTTGAAGGGTGAGTGTATTTTCATCCAGGGGAGCACGCCAAGGTAGCTGTTCTGGCTGTTTATGCTTTGCATGGGGGCGTGTCGTGGCCATTCCGGGAGCAACTTGCAAATATGGTTACTTTGCACAGCTAACTCCATAAATATGCGGGGCACACAATTTTTATTCTGCGCACAGGCTCGCGCAGTGTCATTTTCGGTGTGCAGCAATTGCAGGAGAAATGCACACTTTTCTATTAATCGGGCCCAAAGTCTCTCTCAAGAAAGAAACTTGATCAGTTGGAACAAACTAAATATCAAAAAGGCAGCAACTGCATGGCAGGTGGCCTGATCAGATCTACAGGACACATAATAATAATAATAATTTAACATTTATATAGTGCTACGAACCCTCAGGTATCTGAGCACAGCTTATTATTACCCATGGTGTGTGGTGCTCATTTATCGACCTGAGAAAGATGAAAGGCTGAGTTTGGCCCTGCTGAGATTTGAAACTGCGTCAGCAGGCTCTGCATGGATGTCAAATCGAACGCTCTACTCGCTGTGCTATCAGACCAGTTAGAAGACCATAGAGGCCATTTCTGGACCCCATTTGGGGCAATAGAAGAATGGTTTAGCAGTGGATTAGCCTATACTCATCCCTGTACTCCTGCAGGGCAGTTATCATTCCATAACAAACCCTGAAAAATACAAAGGTAAAGCGGTAATCCCTACAAGCATACAGAGCTCCTTTGCTTCTTGAAATAAACAGGAAAGGGGAAACACATTGGTCATGAATAAAGAATGCTGTAAAATATGAGACTTTTTGAATGCTGTAAAGATTACAACAATGTTCATTACATCTTTCCCAAAAATCTTAATAGGATCATGGATCATATTTATAGTAATGAATTACCCATTTTGTCGGGAATTCCGCAAAGCCTCTTGGGGCGTCTCCGACGATCCCACACATCCTTTGCTTTGCATGTGGTGTGTGATGAAAGCCCAAACAAATACAATCATCGAGGATACATAGGGTTAAAATGACAATATCAACGCTTCTATTCAGAACTCGACACAACGCCTACAGAGGGTTAATTCAGTTAACATTCAGAACTTTTTTAGTGGTGTCGTAAATAAGGTTATTTGCATTTCTGTGACTTTCAGGCATATCATCAGCCCCCACAACCCCTTGGCAGGTATTACCTCGATAAATAATGCAGTTGTCTGCTTTTACAAGTCACTCTGCCTATTAATTCCTTCTTGTTTGAGCTATTCAGGGATTTGAAGGGGAACATGTAGATGAAACCTATTGTGGCAGCAAGCACTTCCAAACTCAGTCTATTCTGGTCCCTTGCGAGCAGCAAAAACCAAGAAAAAGTGTCTAAACTCAAAGGCACTCCTGTCCCCTGCACACCTTTCATGCTGTAATAAATCAGTCAATATTTTCATAAAGTCTCCACATTTATACACATGAATATTATAATGAAACATAAAAAACAGCATACATTTGCTTTGTTCAAACACCAGATAATTATAGGCTTTACATATAGCCAACATGGAAAAAAAAGAAACCAAGTAGGACATATTCTTTAATCGTTGGAATGCAACTTCAAGCTCTACGCATTTCGGGGAAACCCCCTTACTCAGGAGCAAAGATCTGCAAATACATATATACACAGAATTATAAATCACCACATGGTCCACTGGATATTCAAAATCTTAACCAAATTGTACACAGAATGCTCCCTACAAGTTAAACACAAACCAGGATCCGATGATAATGTGCATAATGTTTGAATGTGGCTGCTATATCACAATTGAACAACTGGTGTGACTCCAAAAAGTAAAACTTCAAGTGAAAAAAAGGAGGAGGAAAAAGAACCCTCATATGTACCTTAAAATTGGGTTGTTGCCAACATGTTGTATGGAATGTTCATTTCACAACTGTGCAAAGTATGCACAGAAAACATGGTCCGTGCGGATTCTCCACAGCTGTTTTGATGAGTCAGGACAAAAACTCTGCACAGCCAAAAAAAACATAACTATAAAAAAAGGACATCTACACAAACTCATACTAAATAAGCCACTCCATCTTAAATGCCAACCTAATATCTAAAGTGCAGCACAAAAATCAAGCAAACCTCAAAAAAAACTCCAAAAAGTAAGTACACCCCAAAGTGCAAATTAACCCTGTGAATCTCCCATATACTCCAAAAAAATTCAATGAAATCACCAACATTTGTGAAAAACACTCTGTGACAACCCTCATGACCGATTAAACATCTGTGCATTTAACTTTTACCTTGAACACTATATTGTCAAACTATCCCAGGAAATCGACCTTCAATCTACGAAGGACGTAGAAATCCACTTCATAAATGAGGCATTGAGCCTCTAGTAAATTTGAGCTGCAACACTGTTAAAACAAACAGGTCCATACCAACAAATACAAATTAACTGAAGTGCATGGAAACATAAATCCACACTGTCATAGCCCATGTATATGAACTCTGCTCAAGAGCTAATACTTACATTCTAGTTGTTATACTATTCAAAGTACGCTGACCAACACCTCTCCAATGAAACCGCACAGTCTCTCAAACGCAAGTGCACTGAATAATCAAATGTATACCATTTCCGGGTGTTGTCATGATCTCTGCTTCCAAAAGGTCAGGGTTTTCCCAACTCCCTTGGAAGCAGATCCATAACCCAGGTTCCGAGTGCCAACCAGTCCCAATTGGGACCTTTTGGACCCAGTCCTGGCGCCAGTGGCACCAGGCTCATAAATATGCCCAGTCCCAGCGCTGGAAGCGCCAGGCTCATAATGCTTGGGTGGACTTACCTGCAGCAGACCATGCTGCTTACTTGCCTGCCAGTTGAGCCTCTGATCCTCTTCTGTTTGGAACTACTTTTCCTGTTGGGTGGGGCAGGAGCCACTCCCTAGATTCAGAACAATTGAACTCTTCTGGAAAGCAGGAACTCTTTTCTTACCTAGGCGTGGCTGTGGAAGGAGACACACCTAAGCACTACAGGAGGCTATTTAAACCACACCCGATGGATGAATCTTGCTTTCTGTTATTCTGCATCCTCTGCAGCAGAACGCTCATCGTGTCTTCTGCATCTGATCCTGGGCCTAAGGAAAAAGGCTTACCATCCTGAATCCAGTCTTCAGCAACACCTATAAAGACAAGAAAGAACAGGTTAGCATTACGGTCTTCAGTGACAGCTCTTCACTTACCTGGTCCATCGGCTGTCACCAACGCCTCGCGCTGCATTCCGGCATCTGAAAGACAAAGGCTTACCTACTCTTCGTGCGCTCCGGAGGTCTTCACACTGCATTCCGGCATCTGAAAGACAAAAGCTTACCAACTCTTTGCACGCTCCGGAGGCCTTCGGCGCTGCATCCCGCATCTGAAGACAAAACAAGGTGCGTTTAAAGACATTGGGGAACTTTAATACTCACGTGCCATTACTCCTTTCCACATCTAACCCAGTGGGTATTCCGGCACCCTGCAGCCGCTCCGAACTTGTACCTGCAAAATAAAAAGACAGTTAGAGCGCATCGTGAAGCTGGCAACAAGCGCTTACTTACGTGCTTCCAGGCGCTTCTATTCATCACACGGGCTCCATCTTCAACTCACTTCAGCCCGTCATCCGCCATCGCCGGAACCCTGCAAAACAAGAAACATCATTACTAAAGACTTTAAAGACATTAGAATTACTCGAAACTTACCGTTCGTGCAGTAAACGACGGACAGCAGTCCTCTGAAGTCAAGAGGCCTGCTCCCCTTATCCAGTGAAGAAACTGGTTACAGCACCCTGCCCCGAGGCAGATGGAGAGCACGGCGTTCACTTACCTAAGACATCTTACCCTTCAAGTCAGACATACAGTGCACAGAGGTCCAGCCCAAAGAGCCAGACGTGTGTTACACATCACCTTTGCAGATACGGTATACGCCCAGTCAAGACCGGCGCCTCTACGGGAATCAGGTGAGCGTTACAGGTGTACACGATCACGTGATCTCATCACGTGACGCACAAATGCTTAAAGATAACAACACCAAAGTGTTAAGAGTCCACACAAAATTTCAAAACACAAAAACTCCCACCCCTAGATATCCATCTAATTTCACCACAATAAATGTAAACATAGCACATCCTCTCGCGTGTGCTTGAGGTACCGTGTCAAAGTCACATGACAAAAGCCCTTCCAATACGACCATATGTAAGGAACTTTAATAAAGCATTACTTGTGCATAAAGCACAAGAGTACAGAAACTTCACCCACACAAAAAGAAAAAGATGTCTAAATAAATCGCACCCTAATAAAAACAGTCCAGAACTACACCACTTTGAGAAATTACAGTAACGGCCCACTTTTCCAAATAAAACAACTCCACAATTAGTTTCCGAGCCCTCTCCAAGTAGATATATAATTTACGATTAACAGCACAAACTAATGATAATAAAGAAGGTTAAATCCAGAGTAATTTAGTAGAAAAATGAAAATAGAAAACAGACCAAAGAAACAAATAATACTAGTTACAAGGTAATTCAAAGGACATGTTCGAAACCACATTCAATGAAAATCAACAAGGGTCCAAACACCCCGAATAATATAAAGTGTATAATAACAAAAACTCAAATCCGACATTAATAAAAAAGTTAACAACCATTCACACCCACCTGACTACCCTAGCTAACGCATTAGCCAGGCTTCTTACTCCAAGCAACTGTTACGCTCACCTGGTTCCCACAGGGGCGTCGATCGGACCCGGACAGCTGCGGTCTCCACCAACGTGATGCGTAGTGCCGAGATGACTGTCTGGACTGGCCCGCCTAATCTAGTCTGCTTGATCCGTAGAAGTATTCTCCTGCAAGTGGAGAAAGGGATTTAGCCACCCGTGGATTTTAGTGATGGCCCCCTCCCACTGTTCTTGTTCTCCCCCTCTTGTCACCTCCGATATCCCCTTTTAGTAACCTCAACTTATGTTTTTAAATGATGAGCTCTCCATGCTGCATGGCATGCCGGGGCGCGTAGATACCAGTTACTTCACTGGTTTGAAGGTGCTGGAGGAGTTCCGGAGGAATATTGACTCCGGGGTTTATAAAGTTCAAAGAGTTCAATATGTCCGATGATCACTCTTATTCCATTCCCTTGTTGAATTGCAACTGGTTCAAAAGAATATTGCCTGGAGACAGCTGCTGGCGTTCAGGTAAGAGTCTGCATTACCCAACAATGTCCGGTAAAAGTTGCATGAGTTTAACTTGTTGTTTTCTCCCTTTATAGGTGCGGCAAATGAAGATGAGTCATATTAAAGGGTAATGCCTGCGGTGGTAAATCAGGTAAGCCTATGGTGGTAAGAGCTTGTATTTGTGGGCTCTCTAGGCTCACCTTGTTGTTTCTTTTGTTTTCCCTCAGGTGCTGGAGTTCGGTGAAGAAAATGATGGAGGCAGCGCCGGATCGAAAAATGCTGTGAGGACTGGTGAGTATGGCGTGGCGCTGCAGCTGGCGATGTGACGGGGGCAGAAATAATGTCCTTTTCAAGTTTGAAGATGTGATGGATCCGGAATCAGGTAAGGATTGAAATAATGTCGGTGTTCTAACCTTTCCTTCTTCTTTCCTCTTTTGCTTGGAGCTCTGGATTCGAGACGGGCGTGGCTGAAGACTGGATGCTGACTGCAGGCACGGCGAGCGTTACGCTGGTGGATGCAGGATAACGGGAAACGTGTGTTGCTGATCGGGCGTGGTTTAAATAGCCTCCAAAGTAGTTCCAGGTAAGAAGTTCCCCAGAACCACACCCGAGTAAAAAATAGTCCCTGTAACAAAATAGTCCCATCCAGGCTTGGATTCAGTTGCAGCATGGTCTGCATGAGGTAAGTAATGTCTATGAGCCTGGCGCCTATGGCGCCAGGACTGATTTCTATTATGAGCCTGGTGCCTAAGGCGCCAGGACTGAACCCAGACAGCCCCTAGCCGGGGCTTCTGGGGTTTTAATAAATATCTGGATGCCTGCTCTCGGGACTGATGGGCTTGGTCCAGATGCCCGGGGGTAGGCATCATGACAGCGCTCCCCCCCCAAGGCCCCTCCTAAAGGTGTTCTTCCCCTCAGTCCTGGTTTGTCTGGGAAGTTCCGATGGAATTTTTTCACCAACCGAGGTGCATGAACGTGGTCACTAGGCTCCCATGACCTTTCCTGTGGTCCGTAACCCTTCCATTCGATTAAATAAAAAAGTCTTGATTTAACAATTTTAGAGTGCAGGATATGTTTTACTTTGAATTCAGGTTCCCCATCTATTAGGATGGGGTCGGGTGGTTTGGCTAGTCTTGTCCCGGGTTGAACTGGTTTCAGGAGTGAAACATGAAAGACAGGATGGATCCACATATTAGAGGGTAGTTCCAATTTGACGGCCACCGGGTTGATAATGGCCTTAATAGTGTAAGGTCCCAAATATCTAGGATTAAAAGTCTGAGTCCCTTTTAGAGGTATGTGTTTTGTAGCCAGCCAAACTTGATCTCCAATCTGGTATTGTGGGGCATCACTTCTATGTTGATCAGCATTTTTCTTGTATTTCTCTTTCGCTTGTTTCAAATGTTCTGTTGCTTCCTTAAAGGCTTGTGTAATAGTAGAGTGCAGAACATTCACTGCGGGCATTTCTAAGTGTTGAGGCAAATCGAGTTCTGATGTTTGAGGATGATGTCCATATATGGTATAAAAAGGGCCTTTTGTCCGGTTCCAGAATGTACAGAGTTATTGTATGCGTATTCGGAAATCCATAAAATATCCTTCCAATTGCTTTCGGTTTGGTGTAGCATGCAACGTAGGTACTGTTCAAGAGTCTGGTTGGTCCTCTCCATCTGACCATCTGTCTGGGGGTGGTGACTGGGTGATAACCTCACGTCGATTTGCGCTAATTGACAAAATCTTTTCCAAAATTGAGAAATGAATTGGCTACCTCGGTCAGAGACCAATACAGAAGGAAATCCATGTATTCGAACAATGTTTTCGAGAAATTGCTTGGCCAAAATTGAAGCGGAAGTTAATGCCTTTAAAGGAATAAAGTGGGCCATCTTGGAAAAAAGATCCACAATAACTAGAATGGTGTTAAATCCACTACATGGAGGTAGATCAGTAATAAAGTCTAAAGACTAAGTATGCCAAGGTGTAGGAGGAATATCCAAAGGTTGTAAAAGACCACCTGGTTTTTTCTTTTGACTTTTGTTTTGGGCGCAGATACCACAAGATAGCACAATTGACTTTATGTATTTTCGCCAGGTGGGCCACGATAATTGTCTTTTTATTTTAGCTTCAGTTTTTGCGATACCTGGATGTCCTTCCATCAGAGCATCATGATAATTGGAGATAACTAGTTCTTGTAGTACCTTGTTTGGTAGAAATAGACGCCCTTGATAGTAAGGTAGGTCATTGCTGACTGAATAATCTTTGCCTTTCTTTACCCAGTCCTGCAGGGCTGCAGGATCAAAAAGTTGTTGGATTTTTAAATGAATATCTTCTAAAGTCTGTAGAGTAGTTATGCCAAGAATTCTTTGTTCTGAAATTATAGGCACCGGTTCCGGGTTCGAATATGCTTCTCCCATCCCTATTCGGGATAAGGCATCTGCCTTGCCGTTTTTAAAACCTGGTCGATAAGTGATCACGAAATCGAATTTGGCAAAGAATAATGCCCATCGAAGTTGACGCGATGATTGGGCCTTGGCTGTTTTCAAATATTGCAGATTCCTGTGATCAGTGATTACAGTAATGGTATGCCTAGCACCGAGAAGATAATGCGCCAAGCCTTGAAGGTGGACTTGATGGCTAATAACTCCTTATCAGTAACCGCATAGTTTAACTCAGGTGCAGAGAACTTTCTTGACCAGAAAGCTACTGGATGAAGTTGACCGGTTTCAGGATCCTTCTGGGACAGGACAGCTCCCATGGCTAAACTGGATGCATCGGTTTCAACTATGTATGGAAGCTCAGGGCGTGGATGCTTTAAAACAGGTGCAGACGTGAATTTCGATTTTAGCTCTTGGAAGGCTCTTTCAGCCTCTTCAGTCCACAAAAACCGTTTGTTTTTTCGCAAAAGTGCTGTGATGGGGTGTACAATATGTGAGAACTCAGGAATAAATCTGCGATAGAAATTAGCAAATCCAAGCATGCTTTGTACCCCTTTAACAGAACTGGGTGATGGCCACTTGAGGATTACGTCCACCTTTCGAGAGTCCATTCTAAATCCTTTTGGAGTCAGGATAAATCCAAGGAATTCAACTTCTGTAGAATGAAAAACACATTTCTCCAATTTTGCGTATAACTTGTGCTGGCGTAGTTTCTCAAGGACTGCACAAACGTGCTTCACATGGTCTGATTCTGAGGAGGAGTACACTAGAATATCGTCTATGTATACGACAACACAGACGTCAATGAGTTCACGAAGGACATCGTTCATAAAATACTGGAAGGCTGCTGGTGCATTGCACAACCCGAAGGGCATCACCTGGTATTCGAATAACCCGTACTTGGTGCGAAAGGCAGTCTTCCATTCGTTGCCTTTCTTTACACGTACCAGATGATATGCCCCTCGAGATCTAATTTAGTGTAGATGCAAGCGTCCTTTACTTGGTCTAGTAATTCGGGGATCAGAGGCAATGGGTATCAGTTCTTAACCGTGATCTGATTTAATGCGCGGTAGTCTAAGCACGTTCTGAGGTCACCTTCCTTTTTAGGCACGAAGAACAAAGCTGAGGATGCAGGGGACTTGGATGGACAAATGAAGCCATTAGCAAGGTATTGGTCCAAGTATTGTCGTAGGTGAAGGTTTTCGAGTTCCGTAAGGGTGTAGATCCTACTACATGGAGGTTGTGCACTGGATATGAGGTCGATTTGACAATCGTATGATCTGTGAGGTGGTAAGGTGTTTGCCTGTTCTTTTTGGAAAACATCCTGGAATTCTTGATATTCCTGAGGTAACTGCACGACTGGAGTCGCAACTGTGGCCAGGCCTTTGTTCAAGGGTTTTTTCGGGTAAGGTGTGTGCACAATCCGGGAAGGTTATTCTCTTCTCTCGCCAATCAATACAAGGATTATGTGTTTCCAACCAAGGTATCCCCAGTATTATTTGGAACTGCGGGGCTTTGATTAATTCAAACACAATAGTCTCTCGATGCCCATCCTGACCCAACAGTGTCATCTCTGCGGTGGAATGAGTTACAGGCCCAGAGGCAATTTCAGTTCCATCGACTGTGGTGATGACATCCGAAGTGGTCTTTTTGCAGAGAGGTACATTCATCCTAGATGCCAATTTGTGGTCCATATAATTTCCTACGGCCCCACTATCAATGTATGCCCTTACTGTGTGCATATGTGATGGCTGCCTTGGATCAATAAGGACCATAGGTATGATGAGGTGCGAGGTCTGAGTATCCTTCTTCAAGCTCGGCAAGCGGACCTCTACTCTTGTCGGGCGTGGTCATTTCCCGAATCAGGCTCTGTTTGATTTCTATCAGCAACTCCGACTACTTTCTTGGATGGTTTTATAGGGCAATCCCGTAGAAAATGTCCTGAGGCCCCACAGTACAGACAAAATTACATCTGCCGTCTCCTTTCTCTTTCCTTTTGAGTCAAGAGTCGTTTAACCCCCCCAATCTGCATCGGTTCTGATGCATCTGTTCCTTTGGAGGTAACATTGGGTTTAACCAATGCCCGATTCTCGAACTTAGCGTGATCAGCCTTTCTATTCTGAAGTCGGTGGTCTAACTGGACCACTAAGCCTATATATTCTGCGCAATCCTGAGGTAGGTTCACAACTTGGGCCAAAACATCTTTGAGTTCACCCCGAAGTCCACAATGAAATAATGTAATTCGTTTTACCTCTGGCCATCCGGTTTCCACCACCAACCTATTGAAGTTTGCGATATAGGTTAGTCGATCCTGGTTTCCTTGTTGTAAGGATAAAAGTTCGTTATCCAGGGCCTGTCCCTGTGAATGTCTGGCAAATAGTCTTTCCATGCTCAATTGAAAACCTTGAAAATCCCGAAGAAGAGGGTCATCCTGGTTGACTAGTGGAATTGGCCAATCCGCTGCGCTGCCACTTAGGTATGATAGTACAAAGGCTACTTTGGCTTGGTCATTTGGAAAAGCTCCAGGTCTGCATTAAAAGTGCAAGCGGCATTGGTTCATAAACACGGCAAACTTTTTCGGGTCCCCAGCAAAACGTTCGGGTGGAGCTAAAGCAATGCTCCCTGGTAGAACCACTTGCACAGGATTGCTTGATGAAACAGGAGTAGGATTCTCCCTTAATCCAGGTAATGGTGTTTGCCGAGCTTGGTTTTGCAGCAATTGTCTAGCAGGATCATCAGTGCGCTCCTTTGACACAATCAGTTCTCTCCTGAGGTCATTAGTTTCTTAGCGCGTGGAGTGCACTTCTGCCCTACGTTCCCCTAACAATAGGGCTAGTTGATCGGTTTCTGAGGTTTCCATTACGCCCGGGTGGGGATTTGTAGATAGGCTTTGCGTTCTGTTATGCTCACCACAGGGGCGTCGATCGGACCCGGACAGCTGTGGTCTCCACCAACGTGATGCGTAGTGCCGAGATGACTGTCTGGACTGGCCCGCCTAATCTCGTCTGCTTGATCTGTAGAAGTATTCTCCTGCAAGTGGAGAAAGGGATTTAGCCACCCCTGGATTTTAGTGATGGCCCCCTCCCACTGTTCTCGTTCTCCCCTCTTGTCACCTCCGATATCCCCTTTTATTAACCTCACATTATGTTTTTAAATGATGAGCTCTCATCCTGCATGGCATGCAGGGGCACGTAGATACCAGTTACTTTACTGGTTTGAAGGTGCTGGAGGAGTTCATGAGGAATACTGACTCGGGGTTTATAAAGTTCAAAGAGTTCAATATGTCTGATGATTACTCTTATTCCATTCCCTTGTTGAATTGCAACTGGTTCAAAAGAATATTGTCTGGAGACAGCTGCTGGCGTGCAGGTAAGAGTCTGTATTACCAAACACTGTCCGGTAAAAGTTGCATGAGTTTAACTTGTTGTTTTCTCCCTTTATAGGTGCGGCAAATGAAGATGAGGCGTATTAAAGGGTAATGCCTGCGGTGGTAAATCAGGTAAGCCTATGGTGGCAAGAGATTGTATTTGTCAGCTATCTTGGCTCACCTTGTTGTTTCTTTTGTTTTCCCCCAGGTGCTGGAGTTCGGCGAAGCAAAAAATGGAGTCAGCGCCGGATCGAAAAATGCTGTGAGGACTTGTGAGTATGGCGCGGCGCTGCAGCTGGCGATGCGACGGGGGCAGAAATAATGTCCTTTTCAAGTTCGAAGACGTGATGGATCTGGAATCAGGTAAGGATTGAAATAATGTCGGTGTTCTAACCTTTCCTTCTTCTTTCCTCTTTTGCTAGGAGCTCTGGATTCAAGACGGGCGTGGCTGAAGACTGGATGCTGACTGCAGGCACGGTGAGCGTTACGCTGCTGGATGCAGAATAACGCGAAGCGTGTGTTGCTGATCGGGCGTGGTTTAAATAGCCTCCAAAGTGGTTCCAGGTAAGAAGTTCCCAGGAACCACACCGGAGGAAAAAATAGTCCCTGTAACAAAATAGTCCCATCCAAGCCTCACGTTGGCTTGGATTCAGTTGCAGCATGGTCTGCATGAGGTAAGTAATGTCAATGAGCCTGGCGCCTATGTCGCCAGGACTGATTTCTATTATGAGCCTGGTGCCTAAGGCGCCAGGACTGAGCCCAGACAGCCCCTAGCCGGGGCTGCTGGGGTTTTAATAAATATCTGGATGCCTGCTCCTGGGGCTGATGGGCTTGGTCCGGATGCCCGGGGGTAGGAATCATGACAGCAACCCAGTACAATGAAAAATAAAGAACAAATACAAAGTAAAAAAGATTGGGGTCACCCAGTATGACAAATTGGGAATATGCAGGCCACATCACTGGACCTAAAACACCTCCATACACAGAAATTCACAAACGAGTACCACTTAGACTATACTCATTTAGCTAAATAAAACAGTTCAACGAAAATTCCTCATCGAGACCTCTTTGAGATATCCTGTCCAAGAGGTCAATCCAAAACATCTCTCTCTCTAGAGGGTTTCTTCACTACTTCCAAAACATTCAATCTTAACTGAACAATGGTATGTCTGGTCATATTAAAGTGTCTGGCCACTGGAGATTTCTCATTCTTGCAGTGGATATATGATTGATGTTCTGTCCACCTTTCACGGGCCGATCTGCCTGTCTGTCCAATGTACATTAAGCCACACGGACACTTGATGCCGTAAATCACTCCTGTAGACCTACATGTGGCAAAGTCTTTAAGTTTGATTTGTCTGCCTGTATGTGGGTGTAGAATGAATTCCCCTTTTGCCACATTATTACAATGACTACTTGTCAGACAGGGAAATGTACCCTTTTTTTAGTAGCAAATGTCGATTGGGTCTCCTTAGGTCCCCTAAGGAGACCCAATAATTGTCTAAAGTGTTTTTCTAAACCTTTTCATTGACTACTAGTTAAATAGGTGTGCTCCGATTTATTCTATTTTCTGTGTGATATAGTTGGCCTTTTTGTGTGACACTAATCATAGGCAGCACCCATAATCTAGAATATATCCTCCTCTGAAATCAATGAGATTACAGATAAACACGCCACTACCTTGGCATTCTCAAGTGAAGAAGCTAAACAGATTTTAGCTTTGATTGGCCAAACTGAGAAACTTACAGACACACAAGAAAACCCTGATCGTGTGATCTCTGAGCTTTTTATTAGGCGTGAGATTTCACAAAAATGACATGCCTCGACCCTTGTCGAGTATTATAAATCTCAACGAATACCTAAGGGACTGAGAGTTTATTTTAGGCCAACCTTATGTAAGGAGAATAAGGAGTTCATCATTAAATGGGACCAAATATTTAACAGGTGCTCATTGGATCTTATACTTTTGACCATACAGGAACTTGCAAAATCTCTAGATTCCATTGAGAAAGAAATTTCCGACTTGACTACTCAATTATCTAAGTTGAAAACTGAACAGGACTTAAAGTGTATTTTAGACAATATCAATTTGAAGCTTGCTTCATACAAACAAGATATAGAACAACGTAAACTACGTAAGTTTAGGAGGGACACTTTTGATTGTCATAACGATATTGTGTACTCTTGGCAAGAATTCTACGCACAAAGAAATAGGAATAGATTTCCTAATCCTCGACCTACTTCATCAGGCTCTGATAACAAAAGTGAAGGTAGCATCGGTGACCCTATACCAGGTAAAAATTGACCAACACGTTCACCAACTGCGAGTGGATACACAGGAGAAGCATCATCTAGTGTACATACAGTTTCACGATCACCACCGGGGGTTCCTTTTTTAGAAAAAAGACCCGACGTGGGAACAAGATCCTAAAAAAAAAAAAGTGAGTGAATCAATTGTTGTTAATATCTCCAGTAAAATGTTGACGGATAATCAGCTTGACATTCTCAATAAGGGACTTTCATGTGTTCCAACGAGTAACTCTACTTTGTTTGAAGAGAACATTAATTTACATCTGTTGCTACGTAAAATTAAACTTGAATTGTTTTTCGCTACACACACTTTTGATGTAGCAGTTGACGATACAGAGGACAGATTTGAAATGAAACCCAAAAGTTTGTTTGACCCTCCAATTGAAAATCCAGTGATCAATATGTTTAAATTTAAAGTGGAACAAGACTTGAAGAAGATCAAGTTCAATATAAAAGTTCCTGTCAATCATAAGGATTTACAACTTAAAGATATAGAATCCTTGTCTAAAGGTATGGATTTAACAATCAAAACAGCAGAAAAGGGGGGTGCAGTAGTAGTTATGGATTCCAGTTTCTACCATACCCAATGTAGGGATATGCTCAATGATAACAATACTTATTTGCGGTTGGACAGAGGTCCAACCATGCAAATTAGAGCTGTAATTGAAGACTGTGTTAACAAAGCTTTTGACAATGATTGGATTTCCATTAAAACTAGATCTTTCCTACTTAAAAAAATACCCGATCATTCCGGTCTTATATGGACTTCCAAAGATACATAAGAATGCATTATATCCTCCATTAAGGCCTATTGTTGCCGGTACGGAGAGCATCTTAGACCCTTTGTCCAAATATGTGGATAGGATTCTACAACCTCTAGTTAAATTGATACCGACTTATCTAAGAGATACTACAGATTTTCTTCTAAAGGTCAATGAAATTGTTTCTTTATCTTCAGAGTGTATTTTGTTTTCAATGGATGTATGTAGCTTATACACCTCGATCCCACATCAGGAGGGAATTGAGGTGGTAAAGTGGCTACTTCTGCAATCTGAGAATGTTGAATGTGATCCTCAGTTGGTGGTTGAATATATTACAATTATTTTACACAATAGTTATTTCAGGTATCAAGATGCTTATTTTGCACAAGTGTCTGGAACATCCATGGGGTCGGCGATGGCCCCAGCATATGCCAACATCTATATGTACTGGTTTGAGAAACAGTTTGTTTTGGATAATGTTGAATGGTCCAGTATGATCATTGTTTGGAAAAGGTACATCGATAACATTTTCGGTGTGTGGTGGGTCTCCAAAAGTGAACTTGAATAGTTTTTTTGCTATTTAAACAATGTACATTCACACATCAAATTTACTCTGGAAATTGGGTATCCCAAAATACACTTTTTGGATGTTCAGTTGGAAATTGTTAACAATCAGATTAAAACATCACTTTTTCACAAACCGACAGATGTGAATATTTTATTACACTATTCGAATTTCCATCCGAAACCCATGATGGCTAGTTTACCATACAGTCATATTCTGCGTCTCAAAAGTATTATTACCGATGTTGATGAGTTCAAAAGTGAATGTGAAACACTGTCTCATAAGTTTTCAGCAAGAGGCTACCCTAGACATCTTTTGGATGAAGCACATAACAGGGCACTTCGCATTTCAAGGGAACAGTTGCTCACCCCAAAGCCTACGAAGGAGTCAGTTGCAATTATGTACATCTCTAAATTCTCAAGAAAGAGCTTTCATATTAAAATAATTTTACAAAAACATTGGTCAATTCTCCGTTATGATCCATCATTGTTGGAATTGTTCCCAAGCCCACCAATGATGGTATATAGAAGGGGTAAGAACCTTAGAGATAGAGTTGTGAAGGCAGGAAGGGGACCTAAGGAGACCCAATCGACATTTGCTACTAAAAAAAAGGGTACATTTCCTTGTCTGACATGTAGTCATTGTAATAATGTGGCCAAAGGAGAATTCATTGTACACCCATATACAGGCAGAAAAATCAAACTTAAAGACTTTGCCACATGTAGGTCCCGTGTGGCTTAATGTACATTGGACAGACAGCCAGATCGGCCCGTGAAAGGTGGACAGAACATAAATAATATATCCACTGCAAGAATGAGAAATCTCCAGTGGCCAGGCACTTTAATATGGCCAGACATACCATTGTTCAGTTAAGATTTAATGTTTTGGAAGTAGTGAAGAAACCCTCTAGAGGGGGAGATTTTTTGAGGGTATTTGCACAGAGAGAGATGTTTTGGATTGACCTCTTGGATACGATATCTCAAAGAGGTCTTAATGAGGAATTTTCATTGAACCGTTTTAGTTAGCTAAATGAGTATAGTCTAAGTCTGTGTATGGAGGTGGTTTAGGTCCAATGATGTGGTCTGCATATTCCCGATTTCTTATACTGGGTGACCCCAATCTTTTTTACTTTATATTTGTTCTTTATTTTTCATTGTACTGGGTTGCTTGGAGTAAGAAGCTTGGCTAATGCGTTAGCTACGGTAGTCAGGTGGGTGTGAATGATTGTTAACTTTTTTATTAATGTGGGATTTGAGTTTTTGTTATTATACACTTTATATTATTCGGGGTGTTTGGACCCTTGTTGCTTTTGATTGAATGTGGTTTTGAACATGTCCTTTGAATTACCTTGTAACTAGTATTATTTGTTTCTTTAGTCTTTTTTCTATGTTCATTTTTCTACTAAGTTACTCTGGATTTAACCTTCTTTATTATCATTAGTTTGTGCTGTTTATCGTAAATTATATATCTACTTGGAGAGGGCTCAGCAACTAATTGTGGAGTTGTTTTATTTGGAAAAGTGGGCAGTTACTGTAATTTCTCGAATTGGTGTAGTTCTGGACTGTTTTTATTAGGGTGTGATTTATTTAGACATCTTTTTTTTTTTGTGCGTGTGAAGTTTCTGTACTCTTGTGCTTTATGCACGAGTAATGTTTTATTAAAGTTCCTGACATATGGTCATATTGGAAGGGCTTTTGTCATTTGACTTTGACACGGTACCGCGGGCACACACGAGAGGATGCGCTATGTTTACATTTATTGTGGTGAAATTAGATGGATATCTAGGGTGGGAGTTTTTGTGTTTTGAAATTTCATGTGGACTCTTAACACTTTGGTGTTGTTATCTTTAAGCATTTGTGCGTCACGTGATGAGATCACATGATCACGTACACCCGGTAATGGTATAAATTTGATTATTCAGTGCACTCGCATTTGAGAGACTGTGCGGTTTCATGGGAGAGGTGTCGGTCAGCGTACTTTGAATAGTATACAACTGGAATGTAATTATTAGCGCTTGAGCGGATTTTATATACATGGGCTATGACAGTGTGGATTTATGTTTCCATGCACTTCAGTTAATTTGTATTTGTATTTGTTGGTATGGACCTGTTTGTTTTAACAGTGTTGCAGCACGAATTTACCAGAGGCTCGATGCCTCATTTATGAAGTGGATTTCTACGTCCTTCATAGATTGAAGGTCGATTTCCTGGGATAGGTTGACAATATAGTGTTCAAGGTAAAAGTTAAATGCACAGGTGTTTAATCGGTCATGAGTGTTTTTCACGAGTGTTGGTGATTTCATTGAATTTTTTCGGAGTATATGGGAGATGCACAGGGTTCATTTACACTTTGGGGTGTACTTACTGTTTGGAGTTTTTTTTGAGGTTTGCTTGATTTTTGTGCTGCACTTTAGATATTAGATTGGCAATTAAAATGGAGTGGTTTATTTAGTATGAGTTTGTGTAGATGTCCTTTTTTTTAATAGTTATGTTTTATTTGGCAGTGCAGAGTTTTTGTCCTGACTCACCTAAACAGCTGATGACCGGTGGAGAATCCGCATGGACCATGTTTTCTGTGCATACTTTGCACAGTTGTGAAATGAACATTCCATACAACATGTTGGCAACAACCCAATTTTAAGGTACATATGAGGGTTCTTTTTCCTCCTCCTTTTTTTCACTTGAAGTTTTACTTTTTGGAGTCACACCAGTTGTTCAATTGTGATATAGCAGCCACATTCAAACATTATGCACATTATCATCGGATCCTGGTTTGTGTTTAACTTGTAGGGAGCATTCTGTGTACAATTTGGTTAAGATTTTGAATATCCAGTGGACCATGTGGTGATTTATAATTCTGTGTATATATGTATTTGCAGATCTTTGCTCCTGAGTAAGGGGGTTTCCCCGAAACGCGTAGAGCTTGAAGTTGCATTCCAACAGTTAAAGAATATTTCCTACTTGGTTTCTTTTTTTTCCATGTTGGCTATATCCAAAGCCTATAATTATCGGTGTTTGAACAAAGCAAATGTATGCTGTTTTTTATGTTTCATTATAATATTCATGTATATAAATCTGGAGACTTTATGAAAATATTGACTGACTTATTTCAGCGTGAAAGGTGTTCAGGGGACGGGAGTGTCTTTAAGTTTAGACACTTTTTCTTGGCTTATGTTTAACACAAACTCCAGTGTCAGGGCTTGTATTACTCCCCAGCACCCATGATTGTCTAAAGTGTTTTTCTAAACCTTTTCATTGACTACTGGTTAGATAGGTGTGCTCCGATTGATTCTATTTTCTGTGTTGATGCACTTGCGAGCAGCAGCACACGTGTACGTGTGGGCCTTAATGACAACACAAAGCCTGGAGTAAAAATAGTGTGGTGAAGGACTGCACAGAGTGAGCTGTCTTTAGAAGACCCAGTAGTACATCTGGCCAGGCGACCTGTTTGCAGCTCTGCAATCACATGTGCACACTATGTTCTGGTGGGTGACTAGTAAATCGGCATGGAGTGGGTTGCGGTATATGCAATGCAACACGGAGAAGCCCTCTGTGACCTTGACGGTAGGCTGTGGACTCAGTGACCCCCTCACGCACCCCACCGTGTGAAGGAGAATGGTGGTGGGTGTGTGTGTGTGTTTTTGTGTGTGTGTGTGTGTATGTGTGTGTGTGTGCGCTTGCGCGCTCCTAAGTGTGTGTGTGTGGTTTTAATGTGCACCACTCCTGCCATCACTAAGTGCCAAGGACGAATATGCTCATCCTTTTTGCATAATAGCCTGGCAGTTAAGGGGTTAATCTGACAAGTCATCAGCATGTTTTCATTGATATTATACCACAACCTGATTCTGAGAGGCATTTAAAATAACAGATGACATTATGATCTGTAAAACCTTACAAGCTGCATCTCAGGGTGTTTTCTTAAATCTAAACCTTTTCCACATGGATTATACGTCTCAACAACTGGAAGATCTCTGACAGAGGGTTAAGCGCAAGGCTGGGTATCAATGGGTGTGATCTATTTATGGAAATAAAATGCTTACTTGCATACATTAAACTGATATCGCAATCCACCTTGGAATTCAGTGAACTTAAAAATCCACGCAGCCTTCGGCCTCATTTATCTATTTCCTAGCTCCTCTGTGGCTTTCAAAATCCTTACCACATATGGTAGGGGGTACTTTATCCCATATATGACATCTCATGTGCAGACATTATTACATTGAACATGCGGGGGCAAGGGGAGCAGGGGACATTCCTGCAACCCATCCCCATGCATAATGTCACCATATATAATGTTGCCAATGGCTTTTCCATGGATCCCTAGGTGTATCAGGTAATAATGTCCCCATACATAATGTCACCATATATAATGTCGCCAATGGCTTTTCCATGGATCCCTAGGTGTATCAGGTAATAATGTCCCCATACATAATGTCACCATATATAATGTCGCCAATGGCTTTTCCATGGATCCCTAGGTGTATCAGGTAATAATGTCCCCAAACATAATGTCACCATATATAATGTCGCCAATGGCTTTTCCATGGATCCCTAGGTGTATCAGGTAATAATGTCCCCAAACATAATGTCACCATATATAATGTCGCCAATGGCTTTTCCATGGATCCCTAGTTGTATCAGGTAATAATGTCCCCATACATAATGTCACCATATATAATGTCGCCAATGGCTTTTCCATGGATCGCTAGGTGTATCAGGTAATAATGTCCCCATACATAATGTCACCATATATAATGTCGCCAATGGCTTTTCCATGGATCGCTAGGTGTATCAGGTAATAATGTCCCCATACATAATGTCACCATATATAATGTCGCCAATGGCTTTTCCATGGATCGCTAGGTGTATCAGGTAATAATGTCCCCATACATAATGTCACCATATATAATGTCGCCAATGGCTTTTCCATGGATCCCTAGGTGTATCAGGTAATAATGTCGCCATACATAATGTCACCATATATAATGTCGCCAATGGCTTTTCCCGGCGACATTATTTATGGGGACATTATTACCTGATACCTATTTAATTCGGTCTGGATCTGTGACATTTACAGGCCGGTTAGCGTACAGTCATCCATAGCGATGTACAGGAGTCTACAGCTTCTTGTAGCAGATGTCTGACAAGCAGACGGGCAGAGTAACAGCAAGTGGCAATGGAAAGGAAACACCCCACTGCATATCAAGGGATAGACTTCCTCTGGCTGGCTCCAAATGGAACAGCTATCAAACCGAAGCAGTCTATCTATATTTGAGCACTCCTTCGCCATTACTTTCACAGACTCGATGGGTGGGGTGAGGACGAGACGGGGCAAAATCTTAAGGTGCTCAACTGGAATAATGGTTTGAATCACATTCAATTATTGGCTTGAATCAGATTGCATCAGTGAAGCCCTTAATGAGCCGACTTGGGAAGGGATATTGTAGTTCATTTTGTTCCGAACAAGTTTAACCTTTTTAGTGTCAGCATTAAGGTTAATCTCCCAAAACGTTTAAGTCTACAAACAGCGGGGGCAGCGTAGTAATGTACAAACACTCACCCTGTACCACTACAAATTAATCTATAAAACTCTGAAGTATGAACGGAGGATAGCACAGGGGCAACGTGCTGGTCTTGGAAGCAAGACCACGCAGAGCAACAGAGGTTTGAATCCTGGAAAACCGAACTCAGGTATTAAGTGTGTTATAAAAAAACAATAAAAAAATAAACACTCAATACCACTACAAATCCAACTTTAACACAGTGATATGAAAGCATAACCACTACAAGACAGCAACCAGTCTTGTATTTGAACACTTCTCGACCAGACCTAAGAAAGACCTCCAACTCCAGAATGCCTTCCTCTGAGAATAACAATATTCCCCCTGCCCCCTACTGATTCAAGCTCTAATTAAGTGTGTTCTGTGTCAAATTTTCTTGGATGCATTGCAAGGAACAGCCAAAACACCTCACTCCTGGAACTGTGTGTCCCATTGAAATCAGATGAGGAAACTGAAGACTAGAGTCTGGGGCTGAATAGGTGGAATCCCAAAGGAAAAAAGAGATGGGCACCCAAGGATGCGGAGTCGAGAAATACGACCCCCAAATAAACTAAGGGGAACCAGTGATGGCTCCAAGACTCCAGGTGCTGACACACTGAGGTTTGGTCAAAATGTGTTTGCCTGGGGTATGTCATCCTGTAGTGGTTGCTACCGGTGATCTGTCCATTGGAACCAGGAGCTCTACCCAAAGCCTAACTCAACTACCTCATTGGGGCCAAGAGTTCTGAGCTAAAATCACAATACAAGCCAGCAATGTCAGGAGAAGTCATCTTAAACACAAACCTACCCACATTCAGGTAATGGCTCCAGCAGAGACGAGAGGGGTGAAGAATAGAGGCGTCCGAAGGACTACAGCCTTCACAAAAGGCAAAGAACCTGCTCGCTTTGGCAGGTTGCTGAGCATGGGAAAACAAGACGAATTGGGAGCAGCCACAAGACCTTGAGGACACACCTTCCTTTGCCCCCAACACGGCTATCACAAAGCAACTCCCTAGAGGAGTCTCCAAGAACATTGAGCTATGTGATGAAGTTGCCCTCATGTCTCTGCTGAACTCTCCCACGGATAACATAGGGCAGGTGCCTCAGTCCACACATTAGCCATTGCCACTCACAAGAAATCCTTGGGTATTGTCATAGCTCGCTGAGGGTGTAGACCTGCCCTCATGCACAACAGCTATCAAACCTGAACCAAAGTCGGTGCAATGTGCCAGGGGTGCCACTCCCCACCCTAAGCTTGGATAGGTTAGCAATTCAGGGCCTTTACGCCCAGGTTAATTTAAGAGAGTTCATATTGTCAAGTTAATTATGAGAGTTAGCAAATGAATGAGCGAGAGCTGCAGACAGAAACTGAGAGGAAGAGAGAGATAAAGAGAGAGATAGAGAGAGAGAGAGAGAGAGAGAGAGAGAGAGGGAGGGAGAGAGAGAGAGAGAGAGAGAGAGAGAGAGAGAGACCCTTCTTCTCTAAAGTTAGAGTTGAATTGTGAATCAGAAGTGAAAGACCTCATTCAATATCCACACTTAACTTCCACATGCGTGCGCACGCGCACACACACACACACCCACGCACACACATAGCTCTCAACATTTTGTCACCCCATGGCAGGTGAAAACACCCGATTTTGCTTTTGGCGGGTGAAAGCCCATTCATTTATATGGAAAGGTAGAGAGATTAGCGGGTGAGAGAGCTACTTTCACGGCAGGTGACACCCGCCAAGCGTGTGAGTTGAGAGGTATGCATACAGAAATGCACTCTCTTTAATCAGTCATCTTCACCATAATCTTCGCATAAGTAACACGTTCGCACACTTTCGTCTTCAACTGCACATTTTTACTTTAATGAAGTATTCATGGCTCCCAAAACGTACAACACAGTAGAGGTGCTGCAAAGGGACCCAAGTGAAATTGATCTTACACAACTGTGTTAGGATTGTTCTACCTATTGCAGTTATCACTTTAGTCAATTCAGCTGCTTGTCCGCCACATTCCCAATTCCAGGTCGCTTATTTGATGTTGAAGATTTGCCATTCCCGAGATTTCCAAATGCATTCACTTCCTAAGCCTGCCAGAGTTCCAAGCTCCATATTTACTCTGCAGCCTCATTAATATGTTTTTAATTTCGCTGATAGGACGCAATAAGTATGCTTCAGAAATCAGCCTGGGCTCATTTGAATACTCATCATGTCCTGCCATTTAGATTGTTCACAGCTGAGCTGTTCCCGTAAAGCAGGATTATCCAACTCCAGGACCAGTGGGCCGGATCCATGTCGCTTTTTCAGGATACCCCTCATTAATATTCATGAGGGATATTGGCATACAATGATGTTAAATGCATGCACATTTTATTTCCTGAATATTAATGAGGGATATCCTGAAAACCCATCAGGTTTCTGGGCCCAGAGACCTGGATTTTAAGAACTTTGCTGTAAATCATGTTATTTTTTCACACAGGAATAATTTCGAAGTGTTTCGTTGAAGGAGTTGTTTGGATGGGCAACCTTTTAAGAATAAACGCGGTACCCACATACATGTTGCAGAACTATTGCTATGTTTTCAATCTACTTCAATCTAATTTGAAAAAGGATTTCTAGTAGAATACACAGACAATAGCTGTAACACGCTTTTCCAATGTTACACAATACACCTCCGAACACCTTGCACAGCAGCCCTGCTGCCCTAAGGATCCACACCTTGCACAGCAGCCCTGCTGCCCTAAGGATCCACATCTTACACAGCAGCCCTGCTGCCCCAATGATCCACACCTTGCACAGCAGCCCTGCTGCCCTAGGGATCCACACCTTGCACAGCAGCCCTGCTGCCCTAAGGATCCACATCTTACACAGCAGCCCTTCTGCCCTAATGATCCACATCTTGCACAGCAGCCCTGCTGCCCTAATGATCCACACCTTGCACAGCAGCCCTGCTGCCCTAATGATCCACACCTTGCACAGCAGCCCTGCTGCCCTAAGGATACACACCTTGCACAGCAGCCCTGCTGCCCTAAGGATCCACGCCTTGCACAGCAGCCCTGCTGCCCTAATGATCCACACCTTGCACAGCAGCCCTGCTGCCCTAAGGATCCACGCCTTGCACAGCAGCCCTGCTGCCCTAATGATCAACACCTTGCACAGCAGCCCTTCTGCCCTAATGATCCACACTTTGCACAGCAGCCCTCTGCCCTACAGCCCTTCTGCCCTTATAATCCACACCTTGCACAGCAGCCCTTCTGCCCTAATGATCAACACCTTGCACAGCAGCCCTTCTGCCCTAATGATCCACACTTTGCACAGCAGCCCTCTGCCCTACAGCCCTTCTGCCCTAATAATCCACACCTTGCACAGCAGCCCTGCTGCCCTAAGGATCCACGCCTTGCACTAGAGCCCTTCTGCCCTAAGGATACACACCTTGCACAGCAGCCCTGCTGCCCTAAGGATCCACGCCTTACACAGTAGCCCTGCTGCCCTAATGATCCACGCCTTGCACAGCAGCCTTGCTGCCCTAAGGATACACACCTTGCACAGCAGCCCTGCTGCCCTAAGGATGCACGCCTTGCACAGCAGCCCTGCTGCCCTAAGGATCCACGCCTTGCACTAGAGCCCTTCTGCCCTAGTGATCCACACCTTGCACAGCCGCCCTGCTGCCTTAATGATCCACACCTTGCACAGCAGCCCTGCTGCCTTAATGATCCACACCATGCACAGCAGCCCTTCTGCTCTATTGATCCACACCATGCACAGCAGCCCTTCTGCCCTAAGGATGCACGCCTTGCACAGCAGCCCTGCTGCCCTAAGGATCCACGCCTTGCACTAGAGCCCTTCTGCCCTAGTGATCCACACCTTGCACAGCAGCCCTGCTGCCTTAATGATCCACACCATGCACAGCAGCCCTTCTGCTCTATTGATCCACACCATGCACAGCAGCCCTTCTGCCCTAAGGATGCACGCCTTGCACAGCAGCCCTGCTGCCCTAAGGATCCACGCCTTGCACTAGAGCCCTTCTGCCCTAGTGATCCACGCCTTGCACAGCAGCCCTGCTGCCTTAATGATCCACACCATGCACAGCAGCCATTCTGCTCTATTGATCCACACCATGCACAGCAGCCCTTCTGCCCTAAGGATGCACGCCTTGCACAGCAGCCCTGCTGCCCTAAGGATCCACGCCTTGCACTAGAGCCCTTCTGCCCTAGTGATCCACACCTTGCACAGCAGCCCTGCTGCCTTAATGATCCACACCTTGCACAGCAGCCCTGCTGCCCTAATGATCCACGCCTTCCACAGCAGCCCTGCTGCCCTAAGGATACACACCTTGCACAGCAGCCCTGCTGCCCTAATGATCCACGCCTTCCACAGCAGCCCTTCTGCCCTAGTGATCCACACCTTGCACAGCAGCCCTGCTGCCCTAAGGATCCACACCTTGCACAGCAGCCCTGCTGCCCTAAGGATCCACACCTTGCACAGCAGCCCTGCTGCCCTAAGGATCCACGCCTTGCACTAGAGCCCTTCTGCCCTAGTGATCCACACCTTGCACAGCAGCCCTGCTGCCCTAATGATCCACGCCTTCCACAGCAGCCCTTCTGCTCTATTGATCCACACCATGCACAGCAGCCCTTCTGCCCTAAGGATGCACGCCTTGCACAGCAGCCCTGCTGCCCTAAGGATCCACGCCTTGCACTAGAGCCCTTCTGCCCTAGTGATCCACACCTTGCACAGCAGCCCTGCTGCCTTAATGATCCACACCATGCACAGCAGCCCTTCTGCTCTATTGATCCACACCATGCACAGCAGCCCTTCTGCCCTAAGGATGCACGCCTTGCACAGCAGCCCTGCTGCCCTAAGGATCCACGCCTTGCACTAGAGTCCTTGTGGATCCTTAGGGCAGCAGGGCTGCTGTGCAAGGCGTGGATCATTAGGGCAGCAGGGCTGCTGTGCAAGGCGTGGATCCTTAGGGCAGCAGGGCTGCTGTGCAAGGTGTGTATCCTTAGGGCAGCATGGCTGCTGTGCAAGGTGTGGATCATTAGGGCAGCAGGGCTGCTGTGCAAGGTGTGGATCATTAGGGCAGCAGGGCTGCTGTGCAAGATGTGGATCATTAGGGCAGAAGGGCTGCTGTGTAAGATGTGGATCCTTAGGGCAGCAGGGCTGCTGTGCAAGGTGTGGATCCCTAGGGCAGCAGGGCTGCTGTGCAAGGTGTGGATCATTGGGGCAGCAGGGCTGCTGTGTAAGATGTGGATCCTTAGGGCAGCAGGGCTGCTGTGCAAGGTGTGGATCCTTAGGGCAGCAGGGCTGCTGTGCAAGATGTGGATCATTAGGGCAGAAGGGCTGCTGTGTAAAATGTGGATCCTTAGGGCAGCAGGGCTGCTGTGCAAGGTGTGGATCCTTAGGGCAGCAGGGCTGCTGTGCAAGGCGTGGATCCTTAGGGCAGCAGGGCTGCTGTGCAAGGTGTGGGTCATTGGGCAGAAGGGCTGCTGTGCAAGGTGTGGATCATTAGGTCACACCATGCACAGCAGCCCTTCTGCTCTATTGATCCACACCATGCACAGCAGCCCTTCTGCCCTAAGGATGCAATCCTTGCACAGCAGCCCTGCTGCCCTAAGGATCCACGCCTTGCACTAGAGCCCTTCTGCCCTAGTGATCCACGCCTTGCACAGCAGCCCTGCTGCCTTAATGATCCACACCATGCACAGCAGCCATTCTGCTCTATTGATCCACACCATGCACAGCAGCCCTTCTGCCCTAAGGATGCACGCCTTGCACAGCAGCCCTGCTGCCCTAAGGATCCACGCCTTGCACTAGAGCCCTTCTGCCCTAGTGATCCACACCTTGCACAGCAGCCCTGCTGCCCTAATGATCCACGCCTTCCACAGCAGCCCTGCTGCCCTAAGGATACACACCTTGCACAGCAGCCCTGCTGCCCTAATGATCCACGCCTTCCACAGCAGCCCTTCTGCCCTAGTGATCCACACCTTGCACAGCAGCCCTGCTGCCCTAAGGATCCACACCTTGCACAGCAGCCCTGCAGCCCTAAGGATCCACACCTTGCACAGCAGCCCTGCTGCCCTAAGGATCCACGCCTTGCACTAGAGCCCTTCTGCCCTAGTGATCCACACCTTGCACAGCAGCCCTGCTTCCCTAATGATCCACGCCTTCCACAGCAGCCCTTCTGCTCTATTGATCCACACCATGCACAGCAGCCCTTCTGCCCTAAGGATGCACGCCTTGCACAGCAGCCCTGCTGCCCTAAGGATCCACGCCTTGCACTAGAGCCCTTCTGCCCTAGTGATCCACACCTTGCACAGCAGCCCTGCTGCCTTAATGATCCACACCATGCACAGCAGCCCTTCTGCTCTATTGATCCACACCATGCACAGCAGCCCTTCTGCCCTAAGGATGCACGCCTTGCACAGCAGCCCTGCTGCCCTAAGGATCCACGCCTTGCACTAGAGTACTTCTGCCCTAGTGATCCACACCTTGCACAGCAGCCCTGCTGCCTTAATGATCCACACCTTGCACAGCAGCCCTGCTGCCCTAATGATCCATGCCTTCCACAGCAGCCCTGCTGCCCTAAGGATACACACCTTGCACAGCAGCCCTGCTGCCCTAATGATCCACGCCTTGCACAGCAGCCCTGCTGCCCTAATGATCCACGCCTTCCACAGCAGCCCTTCTGCCCTAGTGATCCACACCTTGCACAGCAGCCCTGCTGCCCTAAGGATCCACACCTTGCACAGCAGCCCTGCTGCCCTAAGGATCCACACCTTGCACAGCAGCCCTGCTGCCCTAAGGATCCAAGCCTTGCACAGCAGCCCTGCTGCCCTAAGGATCCACGCCTTGCACTAGAGCCCTTCTGCCCTAGTGATCCACACCTTGCACAGCAGCCCTGCTGCCCTAATGATCCACGCCTTCCACAGCAGCCCTGCTGCCCAATGATCCACACCTTGCACAGCAGCCCTGCTGCCTTAATGATCCACACCTTGCACACCAGCCCTTCTGCCCTAATGATCCACACCTTGCACAGCAGCCCTCTGCCCTACAGCCCTTCTGCCCTAATAATCCACACCTTGCACAGCAGCCCTGCTGCCCTAAGGATCCACACCTTGCACAGTAGCCCTGCTGCCCTAAGGATCCACGCCTTGCACTAGAGCCCTTCTGCCCTAGTGATCCACACCTTGCACAGCCGCCCTGCTGCCTTAATGATCCACACCTTGCACAGCAGCCCTGCTGCCTTAATGATCCACACCATGCACAGCAGCCCTTCTGCTCTATTGATCCACACCATGCACAGCAGCCCTTCTGCCCTAAGGATGCACACCTTGCACAGCAGCCCTGCTGCCCTAAGGATCCACGCCTTGCACTAGAGCCCTTCTGCCCTAGTGATCCACACCTTGCACAGCAGCCCTGCTGCCTTAATGATCCACACCATGCACAGCAGCCCTTCTGCTCTATTGATCCACACCATGCACAGCAGCCCTTCTGCCCTAAGGATGCACGCCTTGCACAGCAGCCCTGCTGCCCTAAGGATCCACGCCTTGCACTAGAGCCCTTCTGCCCTAGTGATCCACGCCTTGCACAGCAGCCCTGCTGCCTTAATGATCCACACCATGCACAGCAGCCATTCTGCTCTATTGATCCACACCATGCACAGCAGCCCTTCTGCCCTAAGGATGCACGCCTTGCACAGCAGCCCTGCTGCCCTAAGGATCCACGCCTTGCACTAGAGCCCTTCTGCCCTAGTGATCCACACCTTGCACAGCAGCCCTGCTGCCTTAATGATCCACACCTTGCACAGCAGCCCTGCTGCCCTAATGATCCACGCCTTCCACAGCAGCCCTGCTGCCCTAAGGATACACACCTTGCACAGCAGCCATGCTGCCCTAATGATCCACGCCTTCCACAGCAGCCCTTCTGCCCTAGTGATCCACACCTTGCACAGCAGCCCTGCTGCCCTAAGGATCCACACCTTGCACAGCAGCCCTGCTGCCCTAAGGATCCACACCTTGCACAGCAGCCCTGCTGCCCTAAGGATCCACGCCTTGCACTAGAGCCCTTCTGCCCTAGTGATCCACACCTTGCACAGCAGCCCTGCTGCCCTAATGATCCACGCCTTCCACAGCAGCCCTTCTGCTCTATTGATCCACACCATGCACAGCAGCCCTTCTGCCCTAAGGATGCACGCCTTGCACAGCAGCCCTGCTGCCCTAAGGATCCACGCCTTGCACTAGAGCCCTTCTGCCCTAGTGATCCACACCTTGCACAGCAGCCCTGCTGCCTTAATGATCCACACCATGCACAGCAGCCCTTCTGCTCTATTGATCCACACCATGCACAGCAGCCCTTCTGCCCTAAGGATGCACGCCTTGCACAGCAGCCCTGCTGCCCTAAGGATCCACGCCTTGCACTAGAGTCCTTCTGCCCTAGTGATCCACACCTTGCACAGCAACCCTGCTGCCTTAATGATCCACACCTTGCACAGCAGCCCTGCTGCCCTAATGATCCATGCCTTCCACAGCAGCCCTGCTGCCCTAAGGATACACACCTTGCACAGCAGCCCTGCTGCCCTAATGATCCATGCCTTGCACAGCAGCCCTGCTGCCCTAATGATCCACGCCTTCCACAGCAGCCCTTCTGCCCTAGTGATCCACACCTTGCACAGCAGCCCTGCTGCCCTAAGGATCCACACCTTGCACAGCAGCCCTGCTGCCCTAAGGATCCAAGCCTTGCACAGCAGCCCTGCTGCCCTAAGGATCCACGCCTTGCACTAGAGCCCTTCTGCCCTAGTGATCCACACCTTGCACAGCAGCCCTGCTGCCATAATGATCCACGCCTTCCACAGCAGCCCTGCTGCCCAATGATCCACACCTTGCACAGCAGCCCTGCTGCCTTAATGATCCACACCTTGCACACCAGCCCTTCTGCCCTAATGATCCACACCTTGCAAAGCAGCCCTCTGCCCTACAGCCCTTCTGCCCTAATAATCCACACCTTGCGCGGCAGCCCTGCTGCCCTAAGGATCCACACCTTGCACAGTAGCCCTGCTGCCCTAAGGATCCACGCCTTGCACTAGAGCCCTTCTGCCCTAGTGATCCACACCTTGCACAGCAGCCCTGCTGCCTTAATGATCCACACCTTGCACAGCAGCCCTGCTGCCCTAAGGATCCACACCTTGCACAGCAGCCCTGCTGCCCTAAGGATCCACACCTTGCACAGCAGCCCTCTGCCCTACAGCCCTGCTGCCTTAATGATCCACACCTTGCACAGCAGCCCTGCTGCCCTAAGGATCCACGCCTTGCACTAGAGCCCTTCTGCCCTAGTGATCCACACCTTGCACAGCTGCCCTGCTGCCCTAATGATCCAATTACATGTTATTGAAAAATATGTTATAATATAATGTGACGACTACTTCACCATCATTCATTGTCACATTAAGCAAGTCATAGTTATAACACTTAGGGAAAATGCATACTCAATAGAAATATGATTGCATAGTGTACACATACAAGTAAAACATGGAGTGTTGGGCATTTCCTACCATTCCAAGATGGCACCCATGAAGATATTTCTTTAGTTAATATGTTGTTGTCTATTGAACCGCACTCTGCATCACAGATCATCTGCTTGTGATGTACTGAGAGACTAGTTATTATTTTTTAAACAACAATGCAATGGAGCACACGAGTGGGAAAATAAACATCACTTCACCAAAAAGCATGGAAACAAAAGAAGCTCTAAAAAACAACATTCAAAAACCCTCTCCCCAATCCATACAGTTTGACTAGCTTCTATAAAATGGCTGACAATATTACAGAGCTTTCCAAATGATGACCTGTTTCTGCTTTGCTGAGCTCCAAGTCCCGTGAACATACTGTAGCAAGAGCTCTGGCAGAGACCCACAGCTCTATCTAGAAAGTCTTAAAATGGGATTTATGTAAGAACAGGAATGACACAATCGGACATCCCTCTCTTCTAAGAAGAACATCCCAATGGTATCTTGAATTTGCCTGGTTAGTTCGACATAACTATTGCCAGAGAGCTCGTAGGTCTAAGTGTTCAGAACAACCAGTTCCGAATTCACTGAGACATGTGGCTGGAGCGGATTCGCCAAAATTCTGCTCCTTTGACCCCCATTTGACCCCCACGAGCTTGCATTCATTTTCTTCTGGAATGAGCAGAATAGGGCGTTATTCTTCCCCCATATTTGTCAGGGAGGAACATTCTAAGCAGAGTTTATACACGCATGAATACCTCTGAAGCCATAAGAAACTAACCAGAATAGGCAGACATTCTCGTGCTATTTTCTTGATGGTAAGATAGCTCAGCTGGTTGAACGCTTGCTGCTGTGATCTGGATTTGATCTGCTGGCTAGAATTCCAGCAAGGCCAACTCAGGCTTTCATCCTTCCGAGATCAACAAACGAGTACCAGCTTCGGGTGAGTGATCATTTATGTATCTATGAACAGCGCTTATGAGAAAGCGCTATATAAATGACTTTGGTAGATTATCTGCGAGTTGCCATAGGGACTATGGGATAGCGCCACCCACAGCCAACACCACATTTCAGCCACGTAATGTACAATACAGCCTTTCCTGAAGACGGCTTGTTCAAAAGCCAGGAAACCCAAGCGCATCATTATGAGTAGTGTGGTGTGGTAAAAAGCAGCGGTAATGCATTCATCATGGCGTTGCTGCCGCACCACAGCACCGTCCAACTACAAGTTAGGTGGCAAGGTGGAGGGAAAGCCTCCAGGAAGAAGCTGGAGGTAGTTCCTCTGCCTTAGCGCCCCAAAATGGCCAAATCGGAAACATTACCGTCGTCCGAATCATTCCCCCATTGAGGCCTATGGACTCCAATTAATGGGGACTAAACCTTCCTACCATCACTTCTAGTCTGGTGGTAATTGTGTCAGACCAAGTGGTGATAAAGGGAATACCGTTTGGTGGTATGTCGGCGCAGTTACCGCAGAGATACCAGCAAACTTGTAATGAGACACCCAAGCCTCCTAAAACAGGCTTTATAGGCTTTGATGCAGAGTGCACCTCAATTCAGGAACTGGTCTCATCTTTTATTCTCCAGTGTCTGGCAGTCATTCTTTGCGGAAGAGTCCTAGTAGGGCCCAAAACTGAAGGAATAGAGCATGATATGAAGCAGGGGATTGGGGTAATTCCCTGGATTCTCAACAAATCTGCCCAAGCTGGGGAGCTATGAGCCCTGATAGGCCCTGCTCTTTGCATCAGGCTCTGTGCTGTGTACACATAGGTAATGTGGCGTGCTCCAATGAGGCAGCCATTTTACGAGCCATATAATATGAGGTGCCTGAAAGACATCCCTGGTTCCAGACTAGCCCATGGCCTCTTGGAATGCATATTAAGTGGCCTTTAAAGCCTTCTCCCTTTACCCAGTGCCAGGAGGCAGGCTAGCCTGGGGGGTCCACATAAACACTACCCAACATTTTGTTTTGCAAAAACTACCACGTGATACTGGCCAGTGTCTCTTGGATGATATCAGGACAGTATTGGAAGAACACGGTCATGCGACGGACGCTGAGGTCTCCAATGCTGATTTCAGTGGACCTTGATAGGGTTTGGGGCTCAACGGGGAACTCGGATGGGGAGTGCGGCCAATAGAGATAGCGGTGACCAATAGAAGAAGGAAGCAATATGTACGGTCAGAGCTGGGGAAGTGGCCAATGAACATTGGCTGAGGTTAAGGAGTTAGATGTTTTGCCTTGAGAGATTGAGGAGGGCGGACCACTCCCTGTAGTGCCGGAGGTAGACACAGTTGTGGCAAGAAAGGCTTTCAAGTTTGACGCTTCAGTAAGAGGACTAGTGTTTGCAAAAGAAACTAGGGTTCCACCCTTCAGGTGCAACCAGTTGAATCGACGCCATCTTGCTCCACCCCGGGGCAGAGTCAGCAGAGTGAGGTGGCAATCCACCGTGGATCGAGGAATGTGGGTGAGCCATGTGTCCAGACTTTGCTCTTATGAGAGACAGGCATGTAGGAAGTGGCATGGCTTTGACAGAGTTGCTCGGCTGCGCGGCCTGTTTGACGCATATATTTAGCAATGTGCGGCCCCTGGCTAGGGGCGGATACGGGGGCTGATGTGGGGGGGGGGTCAGTTGATTTGTTAGAGAATTGGGAAAGGGGGGTTGTGCCGTACCAGTTGGCTTCATGGCTCACTATGTCTTAACCAGACTTGTGCAATGCGGTACCGCTTTCCTACAGTATTTGCAGGCTACGTAATATACTTCATGGCTAAAACCAGTCCTTTAAAATGTAAAACCTGCACGCCGACGTCCAGGCATAGTTCTGTTTTGAAGACAAGATGCCCAACTGTTGTTCTGTTTTATTTTTCCTCAGTAGACTGTTTTGCATGTTAGCCTGTGGGTTGGGTGGGTGTGGGTGCCATTGTAGGCATTAGTGGGTTCGGGTGGAGGGTCATGATCATTTCAAGCATGGAATGCTGAGTCTGGCATGATCTTGAATGGCATCGACTGGTGTGTCTCCACAGAGGGGGTGTCCTGGTATTTGTGATGTGTTGCTATTTGATTGTATAATAAAAATATTTAAATTTAAAAAAAGGTCCCAATAGTTGGATGAATGTTAGCCATGCAGAGAGGCGGTGTCACAGTGCATAGGGGAGGAAAGTGTAAAGTGGAGGTCTTAAGCTGATAATCAGGATAGCAACTGCTAGACTGTGCGGGTGGGGGCGGTTGCGGAGGGGTACCAGTTGAGAGAGAGTTCCACAGGTCTCTTTTCAGACATAAGAATGTTGTCCACAGGTGGCCTACAGCAGGGAAGGCCCAGTGCTGACCACACTAGTAACAGGAGTTTGGGAAGTGACAATAGTGCTGCATCAGGAATAGGACCACAGCTTGTCTGCTCCTTTCACCAAGCGCATCTCTAACTTTAGTGAAGAGTTCAGTCCATTGGCTGCCCAGTTCCACTTTGCCACCGCCGTCCAGTTATGCCACAGAAAATGCATTACAAAGCCCAAACTCATGGAGGTTTCTGGGTCGTCCATCTTGCGTAGGCCCATGTGCAGGTTTCCACCACTGCCACTACCATAAGCTCCACGTCACGGGTGCAGGAGCGTTGAGGCTACGTCCTGCTTTTTTTGTAAACTCTGAATTTCTGCAAAATGCACAAGAGCATCTAACAGCGCTATTAACGATTGATTGTAGATTGGATCAAAGGGTTGAGGCCCTCAACATGGACTGAATGTGATGCCATCTCTGAGGCCTGGACCTGTGGCAGGAATTCCTGTGTCGTTAAAGAAGCCACATCAGACAAATAGTGCCATACTATTAGTAGCATCAAGCCACACCGGAGTAAACAACACTAACACTGAGTACTCTCCGGTCATTGCACACACGCATACATTGTCTAACCCGGCAGCCACCAAGATGTGTTTTGTGGTACATGGTAAATTGTGTTGCAGTGTTCCTCAGTGCCCCTCTTACAGAGGAACACTGTGCTGGGTATGAAAAGGAGCCTTAGTATTAGCAATAGCTCAAAAATGTTCCTAGGGCATAAACAAACATATTCTCTCAATGCATTGTGGCTCCAGGGCAATATTTGCATAGCACTAATAGAGCATGGTATTAGTACTGGGGCAAATATTGGCATGCCAGGAACATTTGAAGGGGCACATTATCAACAAGGTTTGACCACTTACATTGCAGAGCATAATGTTGAATGCATTATCAATATCTATAAAAGGGTACACGCCCACTGAAACTACCCATTTCCTTAGGGGTTCAAGTGTGTGTGGGTGTGCATGCATGCGTGTGCTTTTGCGCGTTTGTGTCTGTGTGGCAATTCCTTTGGGTGTGTCTGTGTGCGCATGTGTTGGTGTATATGTGTATCTTTCTCTCTTTCACTGAAGGACCCTGCAGGTTTGTGCCTTCTGGAGTCAAAGAGGAGTCATTTTTGTATTGTGTTATGCTCTGCTGCAGTGGGCAAGTTTTGTGCACTTCATGATTGCCATTCTTAATGTAAGCGCATCTAATCATGGAATGCCACCAGAGTGCACACAACTCTCCAAGCAGCAATCTGACCTACAGAGAAGACTGGAGAAATCACCTTAATTACAATATATTGATGAGTCAGTTTGGACCAAGCATATTAAGCGTGGAAACAGCTCTCAACCAGACACATGCGATGGACGAGGAAGGTGCCATTTACTCTGCTTCTCGGAATTGATGGACAAGCATTTGGAGAGAGACAACTGTTAGTTTCTCAACTGATTGATTTCCATATTATCTGCAATAAAATCAGCTGTGGACTGCATATGCATCTCTTAGCCGGTCGCTCCTTAGTTTGAAATCAATAACGAATGCATGTACAGTTAACACATTAACAGTGGACAAGATGGACATTGGCCACTCCCCATCACCTGCCAGTCTAATGTTTCAGAAATTGATTTCTCTCTCCCTTCCTCTTTGTTGCTCTTTTTGTTACAAAATTGTGATAAATTGAGGCAACATCTTAGGCAATGTGAATGCCTGTCATATTGAAATGTCAATTCAAGGAACACCTGGGACGATTTCTTTGAAAGCACAAAGGTAAAACAAAGAACAGAGGAAATGTTATGTTTACTTGTGTGATTTTTAGAAACCTGCAGTTCACGTTAATCACAAAGTCGGCCGGCACCTTTATAGGGGTCTGTGTGCAATTTCAAATGATACACACATCATCTTGCGTGAATGTTTCGGCATTTGGTGTGTGCTCGATGACATTAATGCATGATTGGCCTCGATTCAGCACCTGGCTGCTGGAAGCACAATAAACTGTGGCATCCTTCAATTTTAGATGCTAAAAATAAAGAAAAATTGAATTTCTATCCCTGTTTGAGAGATAGAAATGCAAGTGGGACTGCATCTGCTCATGCCACTGCTATTCTACTTATTGTTTTCTTTATCTTTAACAACTTTAATTGGAACCAATTCTTTGATTTTCTTCATTCGGCTATTGGGTGGTGCTGAAAGCACCACATTTAAGCCAAAACAATTGTCATGAAAGTAAAAGCTTTAAATGACACTAAAATAAGAGCTTCAAATAGGAGCTGTGAATGAGGGTTTGTAATGCTTTTCAATGTCGATGGCATAGGAGCATGGATACATAGGTTTTGGGTGTTGTTTGGTTGTGTCCCCCCATTTAACCCCATCTCTAAGTGAAATCTACATGATTTTCCACCTATTCCCACTCATCTCCACCCAAAACCACCCCCTTTTTTCACTCTTTCCCTGCATTTGTTTTGTGTGCTGAATTTGTCAGCCATGTTTACTTCCAAAATGACACCCTCTATATCTTAATGTTTCTAAAAGTTATTTTACTTATTTATTTATTAAACAAATATTTAATATTGCTTTTAAGTTATGTAATATATTTGTATGTATTTTGTATTCAAAATAAAGAACTGTTATAGATATGTTCTGTTGCAAAATATCTCTGAAAATGTCCATGTACTTATTTGGATGTGCAATATATTAGTGATGTCAGTATGATGTGATTGGGTCTGGAGTCTGTGCTTGTTTCCACACAGTAGCTATTTTCTTTCCACATTGGAGGAAAGAGGTAAGGTTGTTTCGATGGTGTGACAATAGCATAGAAGGTGAGTGAGGTCACAAAAAAGCAAGCAGGAGTATAAGAGAAACTTCCAAAGGCACCAACTCCAGGGATGGGGCAAGTGTGTGGCTGTGAAGCGTGTAGTGCCAGGCTGCAGCCTGGCAAGGAGGAGATGGGCTTGGGAGACAAGCGGTGGGCTGTCACTGCTGCAAACAGGGGAGCTGCCTGATATATTTCAGCTGCTTAGTGTCATCAAAGCGTGTGCAGGATGGGTTCCCTCGCATGTGTGCCCGTGTCTCCTGCGCTAGGCACTGCCCTCTGCTACCCACTGGACTGTGTGTGTGTGTGTGTGTTTAGTTTACGCACTGTGCATGTTTAATTCTAATGCTGACATATATTCGCCACTCCTCCGAGTGTGTGTGTGTGTGAACCCTAAGTCTGGTGATGCTTGCATCTCCTCTCTAGTGGTGTGTGTTGTGTTTCTGCGCTGTGAGTCTGGTTGAAACTGTCCTACATGTGCACAAGTCACTTTGTAATAATGTGCTGCCTGCGTCTGTGTATTGATGCTTGGTCCGTGTCAGTGCAGTTTCTTGCTTGTTTGTTGCTTGTTGTAACACAGCAAAAAGCACCTGATGATGGTCGTTTTCTTCCCGAACATACTTGTGTTCATGTGTGCTTTCATCTATGTACATGTGCTGAAAATACCTAGGGCCTCATTACGAGTTTGGAGGTAGCCATGCCCTTAATAAGGGCATGGCTACCCCCAAACATGGGTCCGGGTTCGTGTTCCCTGAATGGGGAAATAACGGCCATTCCGACCTAGGAGGCCCGGTATTTCCCCATTCAGAGAACCCAAACCCAGCCCATCCCCATTCCCATTTGAGCCCCCATAGGGCTCAATGGGAATGGGGAGCATGCTAACAACGGGCCTGTTAATAACGGGCCCGTTGTTAGCATGCTGGGCCACTCGCGGGACCCACTAAGGACATCTGGTAAAACCAGGTGTCCTGAGCGGGTCCCGCGAGTGGACCTCGTAATAGGCAGTAAGGAGTTAACAGCTCTGGCACCTTAACCGGCACCGGTAACCCCTTTACCGCCCTCCTCGTAATGAGGCCCCTTGTGCCTGTGTGTTGTTCTGTGTGTGCTAGTGTGTCCATTGAATCTCTGTGTGTGGTGCTGTGTTTGTGTAAATATGCCTAATCTTTGTGTGTGTGCAATGTGTAATTGTGGGAAGAAGCATGCATTGTTTCTCTCTGCGCACGTAGGTGAGCTTCTCTGTGGCCTGTGGGTGCAGCTCTTTGTGTTTTTTTTTATGTATGTAGATATGTGTGTATGATGTGTGTGAGTTGCTGTGCATTTAGACATGTGTGACGAGACTCCACATGCTCGCAACCCTGCATAAACAAACATTTGGCCTGGATGAACACGTGTGAGTTTGCTCTTTGTGTAGAACAGCGTAATTTTGGATGTGCAGTGATGTGGTTCTGTGTGAGTTCCTGTCTGTGTACAGGAATGTCAATATATGCATGCAGGACTATTTTCGGGTCACAATGTTCCATAATATGTGTTGTGTGGCTCTTTGATATGATATGATATGGCATTTGTAACGCGCCTATACACAAGTGTTTCAAGGCGCGACGAGGCAGGGAGGGGGAGAACAAGGGGAAGACAGACAACGATCCTACTAGGCCAGGTGTCATTTAGATCGCGCAAGTGCAAGGGTAGTGGGAAGGGAAAAAGTGCAAGAGGAAGGGGAGGGGGGAAGTGCAGTACAAGGTAAGTAGAATAAAATAAATAAATATGGCCAGCTGGTGGCAAGTGCAAGGTAAGTGCAGGCAAGTGCTGGGAAGGGGGGCTGTAGGGATACAGAGACAGTCCCACAGTGCAGGGGTTGCCAGGGAGGCAGTGCAAGTGGAGAGTGGCTGGGCCCAGGACCGAGGTCGGTGAGAGTGGCCCAGTTGTGGATTCAGTGCAGTTTCAGTGAAGAATTTATCAGGGGAGAGGGAGAGAGAAAGCAGAAGCAAAGAGGAAGGTTTTGAGGTGCTTCCGGAACCGGAGATGGTTCTCCTCAAGTTTCAGGGAGGCAGGAAGGCTGTTCCAGAGGGAGGCCCCTGCCGCGGAGAGAGATCTACCCCCAGCTCGTTGCTTCGAGAAGCGGCTGACCCTGAGGGAGTTGGAGACGGATGAGCGAAGGGCTCGGGAAGGAAGATATTTAGGAAGAGAGAGTTGAAGGTATTTAGGCCCAGGCCCCGGAAGGCCTTGTGGACAATGCAGAGGGTTTTGAACTTAATCCTCGCAGCCACTGGGAGCCAGTGTAGAGATTTCAGCCCTGGAGAGATATGGTACCTGGGCTTGAGGCCAAGGACAAGTCTTGCAGTTCTGTTCTGGATGAGTTGCAGAGGGCGGAGAGTGGAGGCAGGCAGATTAAGATAGAGGCTGTTACAGTAGTCCAGCTTCGAGAGAACCAGGGTTTGGGAGACAGTGAGCTTCTGGGGGAAGGAGAGGAAGGGAAGAATACCTCTGAGGAGGTGCAGCTGGTAGTGTGACTTCTTAGAGACGTCCGATATATGAGGAGAGAAGGAGAGTGTGGAGTCGAAGATGACCCCAAGGTTTTTTGCCTTGCAGGTAGGAGCAGGAAGAAGGCCACGAGAGGCTGGCCAGAGAGCTGAAGGGAAGGAGGGAGTGGGTGAGCCGATGAGTAGAATCTCAGTCTTACTGGCATTGGTGGCACATCATTCCTGGATAGCAGACAGACAGTCAGAGAGGAGGGAAGGAGAGGAGGAGGCCGAGGGTAGCCTGAAAATGAGCTGGGTATCGTCCGCATAGCACTGAAAGTTGGGGCAGAGAGCGGCGATGCGGTGGGCAAGGAGTGCCAGATACTGGTTGAACAGCCAGTGAGAGAGATTAGATCCCTGGGGGACACCACAGGTGGAGAAAAAGATGTCAGAGAGGAAGGAACCCAGTTAGACCTGGGAGGGTCGATTGGAAAGGAAAGAGGTCAGCCACGCCAGAGTTAGACCAGTGATACCCAGGTTGACACGGAGACTTGTTGAGCAGGATGACATGGTTGACAGTGTCAAAGGTAGAAGAGAGATCGAGCAGAATGAGAACACATGGAGTGTTGGAGTCGAGGTTCAAGAGCAGGTCCTCACGGTTGTTCAGGAGAGCAGTTTCCATGCTTCTGGCAGCTCTGAAGCCAGATTGATGGTCATGAAGACTACCAACAGATTCAGCATGGAGGTTAAGCTGGGAGATGGCCAGTTTCTCCAGGAGCTTGCCCAGGAAGGGAGTGATGGAGATTGGGCGATAGTTAGCCGGGCAGGAGGGGTCGGAAGAGGGTTTCTTAAGAAGAGGGTGCACAAGGGAGTGCTTAAGGGGGGATGGGAAGACTCCAGAGTCGAAGGAGTGGTTGCATAAGTCAGCCAGGGCAGGAGCCAGGGAGTTGATGTGGTCCTTGATAGTTTTGGAGGAACAGGGGTGAACCTGTTTAGACGAGACTTTCATAGATCGGACTTGTCTGGTAACCTCCTCAGCAGAAAAAAGGGGAAAGGCAGAGAAGGAGGGAGGAGGGGTGGCTGCAGAAGGGCCAGAGGAAGAGCCAGGAAGAGAGGGAGGGAGGTGATAGGAGGAGAGTGAGGACAGGATGTCCTGAGTTTTAGAGATGAAGTGAGAGGCCAGTGCAGTGAAGAGGGCTTGGGAGGGGACAGGAGAGGTAAAGACTGCAGCAGGGTTGGCAAGCTCCTTGCAGATTTTAAAGAGTTCGGCCGAGTTGTTAGATGCTGCAGAGATGCGGGCTTGGATAAGGGCTCTCTTCTTGGTGAGAACGGAGGGACGGTGTTGCCTTTGGAGCAGGCGGCAGGCCAGTTTGTCAGAGGATGAACATGAAGCATGCCATTTCCTCTCTGCCACCCTGCACATGCGTTTTAGGGTGACGAGATCTGAGTCATACCAGGAGTTACATTTGACTTTGGGCTTCAGGCGGATTCTCATGACGGGGGCAAGGATATCAAGAATATCGGACATAGCAGAGTGGAGCATGGAGAGGGCTGTGTCAGGGTGGGAGTCAGCCAAAGGGGGAGGGGGGGACGAGAAGGTGGCAGCGAAAGTCTCAACTGACACACGCTTCATGGGTCGGATGACCGAGAAGGTGGGTGGCAGTGATGAGGGTGGCTTTGCCTGTGGGGTAGGGAGGGTGAGGTGGGAGGATAGGAGAAAGTGATCACTCCAGGAGAGAGGAGTGGAGAGAGGGATGGAGAGGGGAAGTCAGAAGAGATCAGAGCATCAAGAGTGTGCCCTGCAGAATGAGTATGCCCAGAAGGGAGAATAGAGAGTGAGAGAGAGTCACAGAGGTCACAAAAGAGTCCAGAGGGGGGACAGGAGGCATCCAGGTGGATGTTGAAGTCACCAAGAAAGAGGAGTTGAGTGGTTGAGGACAGGAGTGAGGACAAAGATGTAACTGATCATGTTTTATTAACAAAGCACATACATGTGTTGTTGGCATGTCTCACAGCTCTGCTGAATTTGAAAAATTAGCAACATCAGGATGGGAGGTGTGGGAGGGAGTTTGGTGATCCCATGATAAAACATCAGGATTTCGGGATTAGAACTAGGTTTTGCAGGCCCCACATGTGACACATAACACCTAGACCACAATGTTCATGTGCTGTCATATTTGTCATTGTTTTTTAGTTTTGGCTGTTAGGTGGTGCTTAAGTGCCACCTATCAGCTTAAACTATTGTATTGGAGTACAGGAAGGAGGGAGATGACAAGTGAGGAGGGTTACACAGCTTTTGGCTGTTGTTTTTTTTTTCCCACCCACTGATTGATCATGGACCTGCTAATCTATATGGCCATTCCCACCCACTGCACACCTGTCCTCATCCAAAACACCTCCTCCTGGGATCTCTTTGATCTGTTGTTTCAAGCAGTAGCACCAAAAGTTAGGATGTCAGTGTTTTTTCTAAGCAGTCTGCTCAGAGTTAATGGCGGTTGTAGGTCAAATGATCGAATCTAAATGGACGACAGGACAAATGGTCGACACCAAAAGGTCGACAGGTCAAATGATCGATTTTCTTTTTTTGTTTTTTCACATTTTTTTTTTTTGGGGGGGGCCCCATCCCCCTTTTTTTTGCTAAAAAACACTTTTTTTCCCTAAACGAAAACCTAAAAAAATATACATAACAAAAAAAAATTCAATCATTTGACCTGTCGACCAAATTGTGTCGACCATTTGTCTGTCGACCATTTGTCTGTCAACCATTTGACTAGACAGCGTTAATGGCTTAATTGCAAGTGTAAATGGCTACTGGTGTTATAAAAAAGAACCAATTGTACCTTCTGGCACTTGATTTATATCTCGTCCTTGCACAAAAGTCCTGTTAAAAACAAACATTGGTAAAGGTATCAGACATTTGCCAGGTGCTGCTGTAATGCTAGCATATACTCAGGCGATTGCTTCATTTTCCAGCTGTTAACCTCTTATGACCATGTAGTACCTTTACATTAGTGCCTAGCAAATGTCCATCGGCAATGCCAACAGTTTGGGCTTCTGTGTAGGCATGGTAAATGCACTTGTCATGTATTGGTGCAGTGGTATTAACTGGCCATCTATGGTAACATGTAGAAAATGCTATGAGAATCTGTGCATCTAATAGCAATACCTGAAAAATGCCAAAAACTTATAAACAAGCCAAAACTGTTGGCTTTGCCAATGCTTGTTTAAAGATGGGCGGCAGGGAGGAAAGAGGTCAAGTAAAATAGAGGGATACCAATGAGCACACACATCATCTACACAATTTGGTTACTATGCATACATCTCCTCAAAAGCATCCTAACTATTATGTTTAATGAAGACCTATGCCTGTGCCTGGAGGTAGTGTATGGGGTGGTCATGCAGCCCAGTTGCTCCCACACGCAGCATGATGCTACGCCCTGCACGGATACATCAGGATCCCATGGGTCACACCACCTCACTTCCAGATTAAGGCAGGGGACTGTAAATGAGTACATGGATACATGGGAAGTGGCCCACACTGAGAAAGATAGAAGGGATACTTTCATAAACCAAGGTTTGTCATCTCAACACATTGACAGCATCATGCGGGTCGTGGACTACCGCTCAGAGAGCACAAGAATGGATTGCTTCGCGCAGAGGTATATGGTGGATGTATATGATTTACATGATAGCACCCGCACCTGACAAAGGGTCAGTGTGTGTTTCGGCTCATATCTCCATAGCATGTCTCCTTTCCCTGGGCTGAATTATTATTCTCTCGGTCTAGAAATACAAAATAAAGTGAAAAGGACAATTTCTTTGAGGACTGCATGCAGATCTTTTTACTTTGGCCAAATTCTGTTTCTTGGATCTTCTCAGTGATCCCACCGCTACGTACACCCTGCTAAAAGTAGATCTGCAAGTAAGTCCTAACCTAGTACTATACATGTATTGTATGTATGTTCTGCTTACATACCCACAGGGAGGATGCAAGTAGTGCGAATTTGTTTGAAGATCACACCGCGGTTCAGTCAAGATCCGATCAAAGGACAATTGCAAAACCTGTGAGTAGGAAGCACATTTTTGTTAATTCTCAGATAGTTGTTATTGGGACAGGAGATCAGGACAACTGCTATCCTCAAAAGAATATGCTGAAAGAGGGAGTGTGCACAGTACTGGTGAGCCTGAACACAGTGGTGCCCGAAGGGCAGAACACTAAAGCGTGGGTTGTGGTAGGAGCTCAGCTACCATACACTTTCCCCTCAGCTGAAACCAAGTGTGAGCGCAACAGAACTTGAAAAATATCAGTGACCCATTCTCTTCCTGAGCTAAAGGCATGCTACTCACCTAACATTTCACATGACCTTAACTTGATCACAAATGAGTAAATTAACAGACAATTCAAATATGGCAGTCAAACATTGTATTGATGGAATTATAGCTCTACCAGCACATCTGATCGCAGTCACTTTACACCCCTCCTGGATGAGATCATTCTTCCGCAATTATCGGAATTGCAGAGAACTCACTTAGACAGGGGATTAGACGAAACCAAAATAGCGGAGGCCATGACCCAGCTACAATCGGGGAAGACAGCTGGCCCGAATGGCTTCCCGGCCGAGACTTGGAAGAAATTGGGCAGCAACAAGATGGCCGCCCCCTTCCAGGACCTATTCCTCGCTGCCAAAGAACAGGGCACCCTCCCACCGGATCTACAAACGGCCAGCATAGTGGTCATTCCCGAAAAAGGCAAACCCCCCGACGAGTGCACATCGTATAGACCGATATCGCTTCTCAATAATGAAACTAAAATCCTTGCCAAAGTACTGGCCTACAGGCTCCAAAGGGTAATATCCTCACTGGTCCATCAAGATCAATACGGCTTCATGCCGCAAAGATCGACCAGAATGAACCTACGTCGATTACACCTGCTATTGGAAGAGGCCCCAACCCTTAACACTCCACTTGCACTCCTCGCAATTGATTTCGAGAAAGCGTTCGATTCGGTATTGTGGGCAAGTCTCTGGGCAACAATGAGGCGCATGGGCATCAGCAAAACTTTCCTTAGCTGGATTCAACTCCTATACGAAACCCCACTAGCTACAGTTAGGGTGAACGGCTGGACCTCTGAGACCTTCCCGCTGGGTAGAGGCACCCGGCAGGGCTGTCCTCTATCTCCACTCCTTCTCGCCCTAGCAATCAAGCCACTGGACCGATGGCTCTGACAGGTCACCACGTGGTCCGGATTCCATTGGCCAAATGGGCGGGAGGACAAGCTTTCCCTTTATGCGGATGACCTATTACTCTACCTGAGCAATCCAGACCAAGCATGCCCAATCATAACCCAAATGTTAAAGACCTATGGGGACTTCAGTGGCCTTAGAGTAAACTGGGGGAAATCAGTTCTCTTCCCAGTAAAAGGGGACGATTTAGCAATCCCCCGGGACTTCCCATACTGAATAGAAAGAGAAGGCTTCCGATACCTGGGCATATGGGTTTCCGGGGCTCTCTCAGACTATGTGCGTCACAACCCGCAACCACTAATGGACCGCTTTGCGGGGGACGTACGACATTGGATGCACCTCCCCCTCACACTCATGGGAAGGGCGGCCTATTTCAAAATGATGGCACTTCCACGATTTCTCTACGTACTGCAGAACGCCCCACTGGCCATACCAAAATCGTAATTTGTCTGGGTGGAACGCCTCCTCAGGGAATTGATATGGAAGGGGGGGCAACCGCGAATTGCGCTGACCACGCTGTAGCGATCGATCTGGGAGGGGGGTATCAGAGTCTCACACCTTAAGTCCTACTACTGGGCCAGTCAACTAAACATAGTCAATGGCCTCCTCCATGGGGAACGCGACCTACCACACATTAGAGCAGAACAACCTTTCAGGCACGACACCATACCACTCGCAACAATGTATCAGCGCCTATCCAGACCCCCCACACAGAAAATGTCCTCTCACATCGCGATCGTCTGGAGACAGGCACACAAGCACATAGGCTGGGGGAACAAGATTACCATGGCACAACCTCTATGGAATAACCACATGCTGACCGAAGTGTGGAAGCTGCCCGCCTGGACCCGGTGGGTGAGGGCCGAGATAACCACGATAGGAGATCTCCATACTTTCGTTTGAAATGCTCCAGCAGGAATATGGTATTTCAGCAGCAGAGCACTACCACTAAACACAATTATCACATGCACTCAGTGGCCACAGGCAAGCACTTGCCGACACCCCACATTACACGCCCCTGGAACGCAACTTACTTCCACAACACATCCCCACCAAGGTAACTACCATTCTATATAATGCTATTAATGCATTCGCCACCCCAGAGCTGACCAGCCCCAAAGCCAGATGGGAACGGGATGTCGGGAACATTGAACCTGAGGACTGGATCCAGGTTCTCATACATCCACGTGAAATCTCAATAGACTCCAGAATAAGAATGATACAGCTAAAGATACTTCACAGGGTATACTACCCCTGAGTGGCCCTTTTTGGTTGGGGAAGGGCAACGGACCCCAACTGTTTGAAATGCCGGGGGGAAGAGGGCACCTTCATCCATCTCCTCTGGGACTGCCCTAAAATCAAGACCTTCTGGACACAATGCTTTCAAATTTTGGCAAGAGCACTGGGTCGCACAATAGCATTGCGAACCGCAATAATGTTACTTGGGGTCCCAGATTAGAACATCTCAAACAAATGGGAGGGCATTCTTCTCTCCACAGCAATGGGCCTGATAAAATGTGACATAGCACAGAAATGGGGAGCCCCGGAATGCCCGACAGCGGCTCAGTGGTCCAACGAAATGGACATCGGCGCGGCAAAAGAACTCAGAATTTATACAGCACGGGGAAGCCCGACAAAGGCCACAAAAATCTGGGGAAAGTGGGACGAATGGAAGAATGTGTGACCTGAGATTGGTCAGAGGGGTGGGAGAGTGGGAAGTGCAGGAACACAACATGGAACACGGCAAAGAAAATATTACTGGAAAGGTGATGTACAGAGTGGCAAGAGACGAAGAGATCGATGATCGACCCGGCAAAGGGGGAGGGAGGGTGGGGGGAAACAATTGGTATGTTGTATGAATGTTCAAAAACCATCAATAAAATATGTTATTAAAAAAAAAAGGTCAAAATCCAAATTATATTTAGTAGGTAGGTTAACAGTGTCAAGACTCACATTATTTGTTGGATGAGCGTAGAGGTTGGAAAAGTGAGAAATCCAATCAGTTTCCATAACACTGTTTGCTTGAATGAGTCCTTGCGGTCCTTGGGCAGTGCTGTTAATTATGGCCCTGGTTCTCGCTGAATTTTTAGATTGTATAGATCTTAGCATGTTCTAGCCATCTTTGTGATATAAACTTGCACGTCTGGCCCTCAACCAGTTTTTATATCGGGTCTTAATCTTAATCAGGATGGGTCCTCTTATTTCAATGGGTAATTTCAAGGCATCTCTTTTCTCTGTTCTAAAAATGTTTTTTTCTAATTTTCACTTCGCTATTGTAAGCGTGCAGTGAAGGTTTCGAGTGTAAAGGGCCCCTCCAGTTACTGGATAAGAAATATGGCCTCTTTGCATAGCATGAGGCATCAGAAGGCGCACCCTGTTTCATTGAACATAAACAATTCAATAGGTAATCAATGAAATTGTACAAATGTTAATCCGAGCATCATAGCCTAGGGCTTCTGGCATTCGTTAGATTCGTTATAAAGTCTGCCCTATCAACCTGCCTGGTAACTATATTGGACATCCATTTGGCAGTCAGTTGTTCATGGTCACTGAAACGGGTTCGCACAATACAGAAGTCAATAATAGGAGGAAAAAGAGAAGCCCTCACTTAAATATAATCAATCAAAGACGTGGAGTTACGCCGCCTCCACGTTGGTTGGGCGGGCATGTCAGAGGAGCACGAGCCATTGAGCATCAGCATACTATGGAGTTTAATAAATTGTTTCCAAGCTCTCAATCTCAGGGTGCTCTTTAAAGTTATTTCACCCATACAATTCAAATTCAGCTCGCCTCCCATAATGATGTGTATAATTGATTTGTCTTGGGAGATCATCAACATTAAATTATTAAGATCCTCAATGAATTCTGATTCTAAAATGCCCATCGGGTTGCAATACAAATTAATAAGTGCGTATGCATACAATGGAGTTGTAACTTTGACCATTTGCATGAATCCATTTGCATTGGGCCACTGTTCAGGGATAATACCTGGGGTGATTTTAATGGCAGTGAGAAGACCTGAGGTTGGACGTCCATTTTCAGATTTGGAGGCTGCATTCAGACAAACATCATAACCATCTAACATTGGGGAAACTTGAAGCCAAGTTTCTTGGAGCATTATTAGATCATACTTCATAAGCTCTACAAAACTGTGAATCAAGTGCTTGAAACCTCTTGTATTCCAACTGATTATAGCAAGAGTGTTGGCTAGTGAGATGTGTCCTAGCTACTTCTGTGGATAAGAACTTGTACATAGGCAGTCAGCTGATTTCAACTGCAAGATTGTTTTATCAGTAACAAAGGCTTTAGGGGCTTTAGTACTAGAGGAAGTTTGTTTTAATCTTGGTTGCGGATCTTGAGCATCCTCTGTGGTGATGACAAAACCAAGATTATGGAGTGCTTCTTATGCTAACCATATTGTATTCTGCACCACTCTGGAGTTTATCCAGAGTTTTACCACCGTAGCAACATTATTTTTAGGGAACTCAACGAGAGCAATGTCAGTAGACATCAAATCCTCTAGTTGAGGAACATCAGAGAAGATAGCTAGGGCAGTGGGCCTGTTAATAACATATTGCGGCAATGGTGCGGGGCGACAAGATACTATCAAAGAGTAAGAGGCTGGACGCTTCAAGAGTGTAGGGAATAATTTGCCTTTAGGTTCATTTGGCCTTTTGTTATCAAAATTTGTTGATGCCTTTAGATCTTGAAGGTTCAAGAGTCCTGCAAGTGCTGTTTGTATCATATGAATCACTTTCGTCAAACTCAATGAGGGAGATTGAGCATCCTTAGACTATTGCTGGCAAGGAGAGGTTGCCTCACGTGACTCAGAATCAACTTGCTGCTTTGGTAAATTGCACGGGGCCAATTTCAGTGGGGGGTCTTTCTTTTGGGAGGTAGAATTTTCTGAAGGAAGCCCATCGCTATACTGCTGTTGAACATTAGAACCAGCAGGGTTGCAGCAGGTTTGGGTTTTTTGTGTCTTAGAAGGCTCATGAGGCAGGTAACTAGAGGAGTTTTTAACAGGCAAGCGGTCAGACATGTAAGCATCTACCGCTTCCTGAATTTCTCTTCGTTGTTGGCCTTGAAAGTCGAGACACTGAGACTTCATGCTTTCTTGTGAGGCCAAATTTTTCTGTTTCTTGGCAGCATCCACTAGGCTATCTAATGGGGCATAGGGAAATATCACTTTACCCACCACAGGGCCATGAAAGTTGCCTGCCTTTTTTACCTTATCAAGCTTTTGATACTTTTTAGAAATGGCTTTAGAGAGTAAAATAGTTGTCTTTGCTGCATTTGGTGTTGGAAGAGCATTGAAGAATTGTTTAGATTTCGATACACTATTTTTCGGGAGAGACTTTTGATTCTTTGGGAGCTTGGTAATGTTAGATGGGTCTATTGTTGCGGTTTTTGTATTAGTAAAGATGGTGTAGGCAGATTTTTGTTGTTAGCTGGTTCTGTCGAGACTTGTTGAGTGTCAGATACCACTAAGATTGGCTCCGGATGAAGATTATGGGGGCCGATTCTGTGGGGGTCTACCGGATCTGTTTGTACTTCACTACACTTTGTGTTGGGGCACACTTCATAAATGGGTCCATGAATAAGAGGAACCATGAATTGGTTTTGCACATTTAAAGATAATTCAGAAGTTGTTTGAGAGCACTGGGACAAAAACCTCGGACCACGCTCTACATTTTTGTAAGAAGAATCCATTTTGTTTTTGTAAAAGAACAGACATCTCCGATTGCCACCGAAGAATTTGTTCTATTTGTAGATGCTGTGTGGTCATTTTACCCTCTAATGATTCAAACAGTTTAGTCATAGTTTGTAAGGCCAGGTTCATGGTGGTAAATGTGACCTCCAATACTTTGGAAATTGGGTCAGACTGATAAGGCTTACATTCCTCCCTCACAAATGTTACTTTTCGTGGAGTGGGGGCTGTATAAGAGGCTATCGAACTGATGGAAGAATTAGAAACTAAAAAAAGAACAGGAGACTTATATAAATTGTGTTGCGTAGTGTCATCACCATAGCTTGAAGTAGGAGCATCTAAATCAATAATGACTCTTTCGTCCTCGGCCTGAAGCACCTCCGGTGCTGATGCTATGTCGACAGGCAACTCAGGGACATTGTTCAGAATCATACTGTCAGTTTGGAGGGCTGATGAACAGATGATGGGGAATCCACCAGAACAGCTGTAGTGCTAATCATTTCAGAGGTTTTTTCCAGCGAGTACATTGTCGGAGCTTTTTTTCTGCAGCGATGCTGTGGCCGAATCAAGATCAGCAGTCTGTTGCTCGTGGAGGGAATCCAGCTCTGAGTGAAAGTCCTTACAGTATTTATGGATATCCGCATGAACCCCCATTCTCGAGATAGAGTTTTTCATTTTGGGAGGTAGGCGGCTTATGGACGTAGAGCTCGTTACATTTAAAATGCGCTTTTGTCCATTACGAGCTGGAGAACATGAGTTCAAGAGGTTGCTATTCACTTTTATTGCTGGAGGCATTCTTGTTTTGAGTGTAGGAAGCACACGCTGCATTGCCGTAAAGGGCCGCTTGGGGGCACCGAATATCACACAACACAGTCAAAGACATAGGATATCTTTGGCAACCAGCTAAGGTTCACGCAATAGCAGGGGGCCTGCTGAAGTGGCAATCTGCGCTCTTGCGTTCAGCAAAGAGGCAAAGAGGCACACAGCAGGCACTCCGCTTGGTGCGCGCGCGCTGGTGCGCGCAGGTGCCAGCACTTACCTCCTTTTTGAAAAAGGGGCGTGGCTTAACAGTGGCACGCTTAACCAGCTTGTTTTCAAGGCTATTAAAAAAAGAAAGCTGTAACATATATTTATAATATGTCCATATGTTACCAACCACAGGCAGAGAGTGAGGAATATCTACCATGCAGTAATAGTCCACTGAAGCACAAAGCAGAAGCAAGTCCAGGAAAGCACACACAGGCTGCCGGGACGGTAAAGAGGCACTCAGCAGGCACTCTGCTTGGTGCGCGCACGCTGGTGCGTGCGGGTGCCAGTATTTATGTCCTTTTTTAAAAAGGGGCATGGCTTAACAGCGGAACACTTACACAGCTTGTTTTCAAGGCATGCAGTAATAGTCCATTGAGCGCAAAGCAGAATCAAGTCCAGGAGAGCACACACGGGCAGCCGGGTCGACAAAGAGGCACTCAGCAGGCACTCCATGGAGCCTTTGTCAGTTAATCAGGCTGTCCATGGAAGGGTGAAGATTGGCCCTCCCCCTTTCTGGAGATGTCATTGTGCCCTCCTAGATGTAACATTCCAACTAAATATAACAGTCCAGACTGTGCCTGTAAACTGTGTCCATGAACTGGACTTGAAGACCTATGACTATGTTGTTGCAATATTACTAAATCATTATGATTTTAAGATTTGTGCGGGTGTGTGTCTGCGTGTGTAATTGCAAACGAACTGTACAGACAAGTATATTTCATTCCGCTACAGGTGTATTTAGTGACAGAATATGTTTTGTTTTAATATCCTGGGATTTCTATTGCATATGCCCTATTAAATCATAGAAAGTAATTTTACATTTCAAGGATAATCTTTTTTTTTTTACCGACCCCACACCAAAACACATACCACAAAAAGTTCGAACTTTTGGTAGTTTTAACTTTTTGCGGAATGTGTTTTAGGTCTTTTGGTGGGGTTGGTTATTTATTTTCGGTAATGTTGTCCTATTCCATTTAAATGAGTTACATCAATGTTCTATTTATTATTGGCGCCCTTGGCGGGGGAGCCGGCCAATCAGGAGGCAAGGAACCCGGGCTGAAACTGGCGATCTCAACCCTTGTTCCGAGCCGTCTGATGGATGGTATGCCCGCCATCTTCCCCCGATCATCCATTTGGTTTTTCTAAAAATTCACCCCACTTACCTCACCGCAGTGATTCACTGGCCGCCACAGCTGCTTCCACTCCTTCAGCTCTGCTCCCGCTGGCTGCCATGGAAAGGGAAGAGGGGCTCCATATGGAGATCCGTCTTCCAATTTCATGGTGGCCATCTTTAAACAGTATTTTCTTTCCATGAACTGGGGACACCGCAAGGCGTACTGTTCACGAAAAGAAAATGCTCTGTGTTAGCCCCGTCCCAGCCGTTGTTAAGGCCATATTATTAATTATTATTAATAGTGATAACAACAAAAGTAATGTGTGTTTGTACATATCACTTCATGCTTATTACCCCTTCTGCTATACACTGTGTTATAATGCATTAGTTGTACTCAACTCATAGTCGACCACCCCCATGTGTACTTCCGTGCACACACTCGCCTCCATGCAATAAGTATTGTTTGCATTATGAGTGAAAGCGATGCACATTAAAGCAGGTAGGCTGATGTTTCTGTGTACTTCTTAGTGCAGGTAATCATAAACGCCACTTCCCATGTAGGTGAGTAGTGTGAGACACTTCCTCTGGGATCCACACGTTTTGAGCAGGTGAGCGAATATGGCTATAGTCCCAGGGATGCAGAACATCTCAACTCTGGTGGTGCTGATGGAGTGTCGGCATTCGCAAGGTCCCCCATTCACCCATACAAATCCAGGAAAGCAAGGGGCTAATGCTGTTTGTACATTGTCAAACATATTCAAAGAGGTCCCTTAGAGTGTGGTGCAAATTTAAGGAAGCCGCATCCGCTGAAGAAATAAAGGGAGGCACAGAACAGGTTTCCCAACGTGATACGTGGGTCAAAAAAACAGTATGGGAAGGGGCCGAAGAGAGGCAACGTGGACAGAGGAGTGGGAAAAGCCTACAGTGGGATGATAAAGGCATTACAGCATGGGCGCTCTGGGGTTTAAGACTGAGAGCCCGATTGACACAAGTGTTTAATAATGGCTCAATCCCATAGGAAAATGCTCTGTGAATCAGGCCCTTAATATCACAGCAGACAGTGTTTTCACACAGTACTCTCTTTACCATGTCGCTTTGGACGTTAAGACTCAGTTTCCCAGCAGGCAGTTTTTCCACATAGAATAGCCCTGTGGGATAGTGATGGTAGGACTTTCACAGGATGGACTTTCACATTTTACATGTCCTTTTTGACTGCAAGGTGCTGTGGCCTCCCACTCCAGGCCCTGTTAACTAGATGTAATCCTTGGGCTTTGGCTTCTCTCTCTCTCTTCGGTATCCAGCGATATTAACACATTTTAAAGAAATATATTGTAAACAAACCCTGAATACGGAAAAAATACTGGATTTTTTGTAAGAAATATGCATCGGGTTGGGAAGCGGTAAAGACATAAATAGAATGAACATGCAGGACTTACAGCCATTATTGTGTATCCCTCTTTATAATGGTGTATTGTTCCTTTCCCTTTTGTGTACCCTCTCTTCTTTCCAACTTCTTGTTTCTCTCATTCTGTCTTTCCTCACTGTCCTTCTGCTGTTCTTCTTTCTGCTCCAGCTCTCCTTTTTCCTATGCTACTACTCTTCCCTCTCCACTCTACTCCCCTCCTCTCCATCTCTTCACTCTCTACTCTGCCACTCTCCCTGCCTTACTCTATAACTCTCCACTGGACTACTTTCCCATGTCCAGTCTAATAATCTCCCCTCTCCACTCTCCAACTCTCCCCTCTCCACTCTACAACTCTCCCATATTCACTGTAACTGCACTACACCCCACGCCGCCTTCCACAGTCCCCACCTGTGACTCACTCTTTCACCTTCTTTTTACTCAGACTTGCTTACTCCCTGACACTCCCTTTTTATCCAACCACTCAGTCATACCCACACTTTTACACCTAAGTACCACTTTCTCTCACTAACCAATGCCTCACTGTGCAACACACTCCTTACAATCTTTCTCAATGCTCTGCTGTACCCTCCTTCCTCCTCTAGGTTTTTCGGTCTGACTCGTCCTCCTTTGATCTCAGCCGAACAACCCATATTACTAGTACCCTGTGCTCTCTTGTATCCCGCCCTTAACGTCTGATTAGTCTGCTATAACAGCTGGTTCCCCGGCCATCCACTAGGTGTAGTTTGTTTTGTTGTTGCAGTGTAGTGAAGTTTGTGCAGATTGTTGTGTTGTAGGCTTGTTGTTGTGTTTGGTTAGTGTTTGAGAGGTGTTTGCAGAGGGGTGGAATTGTTAGTGGATTCGTTAATTGGCATTGCTCTCTGGAAGCAAAGTGCTAAACTTTCGTATTCTATTCAGGTGGGGTGCGTGAACATCTCTGTGTCTCCGTCCAGATCTGGGGCTGTCCGACACTCACAGTCCCTTTCCCACATTGCATCCACTCACATTCATAACCTTGCCCAAGTTGGGCACCGGCCACCTATGTGACACCTGTCTGTATGTGGGGCAGGCAGGTGTTTGTGCATCCCTTCAAATCTGGCCCAGAGGGCATTCCCAATCCAGTCGGTGTGCAGCATCGGTCAGCCAAGGTTACTCCTTCCGTATGTGGTGGCTGGTCGGCATTCATCATCTTATTCAGTTGCTCATGCATGCTACAGCTCCTGGAATGTGGCAAATGCCAACACTTGCAATCAAGTCCAGTGGTGGCACCTGCCTTCATTCACAACTCCATTCGCTCAATGCCCATGCCAATATCCACAACTTAGTTCAAGTGTGGCAAGTGCTAACATTCACACAACTCTATACAAGTATGATCTCTGATAGCAATTATGGAGCGGGTGAGGTTGTTGGCTGGAAATTGGCCAGGGATGCTGATTTCTGTCCTCATGGGTGTCGCTTGTGTCCTATTTGACCTAGCGTTGTCTCTCGTGTTGAAGTAAGAGTTTCTTTATTCGGTTCTGGATGTTGTCAGTGTCATCCTAAATTTGTCATCATTTTCTTTGTGTTTCCCGTTCCGTTGTTTCGCTTTTTTCAGTTTGAATCTGTGATGTTGAAGAGCCAGGTTTTTAGTAATTTTCTGAATTGGAGGTGGTCCTTGGTGTTTCTTATTTCTTTTGGGATGTTGTTCCAGGTTTTTGCAGCTAAGTGGGAGAATGAGGTGCCCCCACGCTTTTTCTTAAGGTATGGTTTTAGTTCCAGGCGTATTTCGTTGCTTGATCTGAGGAGTCTGGTTGGCTTGTAGATTGTTATTTTCTTTAGTAGGAATTCAGCTCCTTGTCCGCTGATTGCCCTGTGTGGTATGCACATTGTTTTGAATGTGATGCGATGTTTGATTGGGAGTCACTGCAGGGTTTTTAGGATTGGAGTGATGTGGTCTTTTCTGGATAGTTTGAGGAGCAGTTTGGCTGCTGAATTTTGGATCAGTTGTAGTTTCTTCAGGAGGTATTCTGGTATCCCGAGATAGAGGCTGTTTGCATAGTCGATTCTTGACATGATGACGGCAATGATTGTGAGTGTTTTGTGGCTGAAGGAGAGGAAAGGTAAGATTCTTTTTGCTGTGTGAAGGAGGAAGAAGCATTTCATGATTATTGCATTTTTTTGTGGTTCTAAGGTTAGGGTGTTGTCCATCAGGACTCCCAGATTTGTTACTACCTTAGATGGTGATGGTGCGGTTCCCATTTCCATTGGCCATCGAATGTAGGTGTTGTTCTCTTGGTTTTTGGATATGATCATGCTGTCTTTCCTGGGTTGATTTTCAAGTTGTTAGTGTTCATCCAGTTAAAGACTTCTTTAAGATGCTCAATTAGGGTTGACTGATCGGCTTGAGTGTCTTCGATTTTGTAGATGATCTGAGTGTCATCTGCATAGTTGTAGCATGTAATTTTGTATTTTTTGAAGATTTTAATTACTGGAGTCTGGTAGATGTTGAAGTACAGTGGTGATAGTGATGTATGCTTTAAGTGTTCTGGCCAGGGTGAGGGGAGTCAAGATGTGCTGTAAGTGTTCGGGCCAGGGTGAGAAAACTGGTGATGTGCTGTAAGTGCTTGGGCCAGGGTGAGACAACTGGAGATGTGCTGTATGTGTTCTGGCCAGGGTCAGGCAACTGGAGACGTGCTGTAAGTGTTCTGGCCAGGGTGAGACAACTGGAGATGTATGCTGTAAGTATTTTGGCCAGGGTGACACAACTGGAGATGTGCTGTAAGTGTTCTGGCCAGGGTGAGACAACTGGAGATGTGCTGTAAGTGTCCTGGCCAGGGTGAGACAACTGGAGATGTGCTGTAAGTGGTATGGCCAGGGTCAGGCAACTGGAGACGTGCTGTAAGTGTTCTGGCCAGGGTGAGACAACTGGAGATGTGTTGTAAGTGTTCTGGCCAGGATGAGGCAACTGGAGATGTATGCTGTAAGTATTTTGGCCTGGGTGACACAACTGGAGATGTGCTGTAAGTGTTCTGGCCAGGGTGAGACAACTGGAGATGTGCTGTAAGTGTTCTGGCCAGGATGAGGCAACTGGAGATGTATGCTGTAAGTCTTTTGGCCAGGGTGACACAACTGGAGATGTGCTGTAAGTGTTCTGGCCAGGGTGAGACAACTGGAGATGTGCTGTAAGTGTTCTGGCCAGGGTGTGGCAACTGGAGATGTGCTGTAAGTGTTCTGGCCAGGGTGAGACAACTGGAGATGTGCTGTTAGTGTTCTGGCCAAGGTCAGGCAACTGGAGATGTGCTCTAGGTTTTCTGGCCAGGGTGACACGACTGGAGATGTGCTGTAAGTGTTCTGGCCAGGATGAGGCAAGTGGAGATGTGTGGTAAGAGTTCTGGCCAGGGTGAGGTAACAGAGATGTGCTCTAAGTCTTCTGGCAGGGGTGAGGCAAGTATAGATGTGCTGTAAGTGTTCTGGCCAGGGTGAACATGAGGAAACATAAAGAGATGTGAGTGTCCTCAGCATAAAGGTGGCATTGAATGGGAAAGGACTGGTTGAGTTTCCCTGGGAAGAGGTCTAGAGGTTGAAGAGAAACGCTCCCAGGATTCATCCTTGAGAAATGCCCACTGAGAATGGAGTGGGGAGAAAGAGTTAGAAGTTCACAAGATCGAGAAGGAGTGGTTAGGTAGACAGGAGATCACCCAGCCAGGCATCAGACAAAGCCAAGTGCAGCGGCGGAGTTGCATATCAAACCTCAAATGACCAAAGATGAAATGCTTTAATGCAGTTGAAAGAGAGTCTTAGGTGAACAAACATGCAATGCAGAGAGGCATCTTCAAACAGGATCGTAGGGGACATACAAATGAATGCTGTAATGTAGCTTAAAAAAGAGCCAAAGATGGCAAAAAATGCATTGCTGCAAGGCGGTTTAAAACACAGTCATAGATGACTCAAAATGCAAAGCAGCCAGGCAGTTGAAAACAGGGCATTACATCAGGAAAATTGCAATGCTACAATGCAGTTTAAAACATGGCCATAGATGAACAAAAAAGCAATGCTGCGTTACATTTTAAAGGAGTGCTTTAGCTCGCCACAATTGTAATGCTGCGATGCAGTTTACAATAGGGCTCTAGGTGATCAACAATGCAATGAGGCAATGCAGATTACAACACTGCCTTAGTCCTGCAATGCAGTTTAGATCAGGGCCCATACCCCACGCTTGTTGGTTCGGTGGCCGACATCTAGTGGGCCCTCTGGTATTGAAGTACCTGTCTGGACCTTCTCCAGTAGTTCCTACTGCAGGACAGTCTTTCTTCTCCGGTAGTTCCTACAGCAGGACAGTCTTTCTTCTCCGGTAGTTCCTACCGCAGTAGAGACTTTCTTCTCCGGTAGTTCCTACAGCAGGACACTCTTTCTTCTCCGGTAGTTCCTACCGCACAAGAGTGTTTCTTCTCCCGTAGTTCCTAATGCAGGACAGTTTTTCTTCTCCGGTAGTTCCTACAGCAGGACAGTCTTTCTTCTCCGGTAGTTCCTACCGCAGTAGAGTCTTTCTTCTCTGGTAGTTCCTACAGCAGGGCAGTCTTTCTTCTCCGGTAGTTCCTAATACAGGACAGTCTTTCTTCTCCGATAGTTCCTCCAGCAGGCCAGTCTTTCTTCTTTGGGATTTTTCAAGTGACGCAAATGCTGCGGGCTGTCTCGCAACTAGTCTGGAACATGCATTGCAGCAATCTGTAAATGGTGATTTATCATATAGTTGAAAATGTAAACGACAACAGTATTAACCTGGTACTCAACATGTTGAATCAATGTCCCGCATCTATACTGATCACACCAAGACAAATCCTCAAAAGTAAATGAGAAAATGCTTCCTGGAGCTTAATCACTACACCCAAAAGACACAAGGAAATCATAGTCCAAAGCAAAGGAAAATATTGCAACACTGTACACCTGACCTACAGAAGTATCTAGCCCAGACATAGAGCAACACAAAGCATTTGCACATACTATGGGAGAAAATAATGATTTGACATTGACTATTGAGGTCGACGATTACAGTTGTGACATGTACCTCGTGATGGGATATGCAATTACAAACAACATTAGAAGTATGAATATAGGCCCCACTGATTAAAGAAGTTTATACTGCAGGCTCACATCTGTTCAACAATTGAAAATAAATTCGGTGATTTTGAAAAAAAGGTTGGTCCAAATGTTTAGCCAAAGTGCCTAGAGGCAATATTTCGATTGAGCGCCTTTCACATTTTCAAACCGATTCACTCAATTAAGGATTTCTGATTCGTTAAGGTTTTGTTCTTTTCTAGGCAGGTACTTGTGTCAGGTATCGGTGTTCAGCCTGTAGGACACAGATCCTAATCCCAGCCCTTCAAACTTCCAAAGATTGGTGACTTGAGAACCAGACACTTTGATAGTAATAACACATTATTACAGCCCTTAGAAGCTAAATGAATCCAGCCTAATGGAATGCAAATACGCGATGTTATGAGCACAGATCTCCCGCCCCTTTCCTCTTAGCAACACCATACTTTGTTACTGTCTTTGTCCTCTCCCTCCCAAATCCGAGCCACGAGACCCCTGGGTGCAAAATTCAATATCTTGAATATTATCAGAAACATTAAATAATGTTATATAGTCTGAACATCTATGTCTCTTGAAAACATTTCTTGTATGTCAGAATATCATCCATGCGTTCTATTACACACCCAGCCATGATGAATATGCTTGTTCATATATCTTTCATGAAATAGATGTAGCCATGAACCTGATATGTTGCTGGTCCGTCCACGGTATCCACTGACCAGCAGAGGTCCAGAATTATTAATGAACTATATTGTGGTACTCCTCTTAAGTCATTTATAAAAGGAAGATTGATTTATCATATTAATAATGTGCCAATGGTCTGACATCGCCTATATTCTGTGCTTTGAGAGGATACTGAGTTGGGTAATTTAAGACTGTGGGTAATAGTGAAAGTGTTGGAGGCCTGGTTGCTGCTCAACATCAGCATAACATATTGACAAGCCGTCATGTTGATGGAACGCTCCTGTATCACTGAACTGCATGAATTTTGAGATGCTTTTCCAATGTGGTAAAAGACAAACGATTGCAGGACCCAGAGGCCACTTTTCGACAGATTGTCCGGTGATCGCAGACACTTAGCAGGGTTAACCAACGATATACTTTGAAACACTTGACACCCCGTTCTGAGATTACACATCAATGAAATAATGTAAAGGAGAACTATGTCTGAGTGTGAGTGTGTGTGCCCGCGCGCGCGTGCCAGATCTCATCCTCTACAAAAGCCATATAATAATTGACCTTTTCTCAAATTATAACATAGAGAGGCATCTTTAAGCATTCATTTGTAATATCAAAGTGTACAATGCAAGGCACTTAACAGCTGCTTGCAACTTACTCCCTTGCACTTCCCTCAATGGAACTCCTAGCACTTACCCCCCTCCCTCGTCCCTTCTCTCTCTCTCTGCGCGTGCATTCTCTGAACGCTCACAAGGCCTAGGACCGCCTCTTTCTTTCTCTTCATTGTTATTATATATACCTTTTGCTCCCATGTTACCTCCCTGTTGCCCTGTGGGCGCTTTGGAACACAATTTCTTGAGGTATAAGCACCTTACCAATCCACAATAAACAAATAAATAAATAAAAATGTTTGAAAATAACTATTTGACCCCAGAGTCCTTATTCAGCAGTTTTCGTCTGCGAAAATAATGATTTCAACTTCAGTCAACTACTGTAGGGTTCCCAAAAAGACCACTGTGTCTTCCCAGTGCCAGCCTGTGCCCCACACAGAATATATATATATTAGTGGTCTCTTCATCCTTAATGCTCAGATGGATATATGAATTCTGGTATGGCGCAGAAAGCTAAAACTGGACTGAGGAAGTCTTGAGTTGAATACTGCTCTCCCGACATTGCTAATCATTTAGGGGTGTCGCCTTAAGTCAGTAGAAGATTTGAGAGGTGAGCCCCTTACTCACTGTAGGCCTAAATAGGCTGTTGACAGCCATGGGGGCAGGAATGTGAGACTGTGGCTGCGGTTGGTGCTTTTGGTGAGAGTAGATTTGCCTGGCTTTAACGGGCTGGGCTGCCCATAATGAGTAGGACAAGACTGATATGCCAATGCAGTGCTTGCTTCCACAGCAAATATACTAAAACTGCGACGACACAGAGAAGATTAGCATATTGTAATATGCATATTCTCCAATGGCATGGCAACTCTTTTATTTAGAATTGCATAGCCATAAACAGGTATTTTGATTATCCTCATTAAAAACTGCAAATGGTCTACACACTTTAAAAAAAATCAATGCAGAGGTTGACTTTTTTTGTAGGTACGTAGTACTCACTGTTCTATGAGAATCTGTTAATTTGGCTGCAAACATATATCAATACATTGGGCCTCATTACGAGGTGGGGGCAAAGGGATAGTGGGCACCGTTAAGGACATTGGTGCCGGTAATCCCTTTGTGCCCTATTCCGAGTTCCCTTAGCGGGTCCCTTCCTTAACGCCTGGTTTTACCAGGTGTTATGGACGGGACCCGTTAAGGGACTTCGGAGCTAATAACAGTACCGCAAATTGCAGTACCGTTATTAGCGCCTTCCCGTTGAGCCCTTTGGGGGCTCAAATGGGAATGGGGACTGGCTTTTGCAATGGGGACTTACCAGTCCCACAAAGGTCAGAATAGACCGGTAAATCCCCATTGAACCAGGGCGGACTCGGTACCGGTATGGAAGGTAGTCATGCCGCAAATAGTGCCATGATTACCTACATACTCGGAATGAGGCCCATTGACTCCAAATTAGCGTGGGAAACGTACTCAATCCATGCAGGGAAGATATATGTTGCGTGATGAGTGTGGCCAACACAGGAAATATGGATGCTGACTGCCACACATTTCCCAGCAGTGCAAATGTTAGGTGACTCTCCAATGGGCATTGCGTAGGCTTTCTTTTGTGTGTCAATGTTACTCAATGTTCTCTTTCTCTCTCTCGCTCTCTCTCTCTCTCTGCTCCATTACCTGCTTTGAAGAGCTTCAAAGTGAGGTCACTGTACACGTGAACCACTCTTGGCAAGAAGGGATGTCCAGGGGTGAAGGGACACTGGGTTCCTTCTGGCAGGGCACACGTCTAAATTCTCAGTCTTCACATGGAGCCTCGGTGAGCATAATCGGGCAGCGCATGGGGGCCTTATTCAGAAGTAGGCGCACAATGTGTGCTTCCAGTGGCTTCCCTTTAAATGGGAGTGCCAAGGCTGAACGACTAATGTGTTTTCCCTCAGGCTGACAAGCATTGGTCACCCCAACCCCTCACCCCCACCAGTAGAAACTGACACTGGAACTATACACATCTAAACCAATCGAGAAAGGAATTTTGTGAAATATCTTAAGGCTAATGCGTTGTTTCTCTACAACTCCTTTACTTTTCCAACACCTTGTACCTTTAGCGCACTCGGTCCCACCACCCAATTTGCATGTAAAACCCCTAATCCTGCAGATGCATTGTCTTTCTCCATGCCCCCCCATAATGTCCTCCTTGCCCGTGCCACCTGTAGTGATCTGCATAGGCGTGTTTATGTTCAATGAGTTGAGAGGCTTCATGGAATGGACTTGAATGGTCTGATGCGGGTGGAATGGGGGGTGATGAGGGCTCCTATATTGACTGTTGGGACACTGGGGGAGAGAGAGAGAGGGGAATAAGAAGGATGTTTGCCAACCCCTCTCCTACCAGTCTCGGGAGGATAGCTCAGGGGCAACATGCTCGCCTTGGAAGCAAGACGGCATGGAGCAACACAGTTTCGTTCCCCAGGCCCGAGTTTAGAAACCTGTGCACATTATAAATAACATATATCGTATCATACATCTGATCTATGTCTGTACGAAAGACTCCTTTTTTTCTACTAACCCAGTCTGTAGTGGTTCATGTATCATCCTTACTTACATTGAGACCAGGAGAATACTTCACCACCATCCTGAATTCCTTCCCTCCTATCATTTGTTCCCTCCCACATATCGCCCCACGCACACACTCTCTTCCTCTCACGCGACCTCTCCACGACCTCTAGTACTAGCCGGGATACTTAAAATCAGTCTTCCTTTTTTGCTCACATCCCCTCCCTCCTGTGGAGGGCACCTCTCTTCACTATCAAAGCCAATCACAGACACTTTCAACTGATCGCTCTGAACCCACCCTGATGTCGGACACTTTTCAGCGTTCTATCAGCTGGCTATTACGTTTTTACAGTATCTATGTTTATTTCACCTGCCCTTTCATCTGGTCTGATGCGGACACGCCTGGAATCTGGGGGCCACCTATGTAAAAAGCAGGGTTCCAACCTGCTGGGCACCTACTTTGCTATATGTTTATCAGCAAACAACCAAAAGACATTTTCAGGGTGAAACAACTTCCGTACATTTTAAGCCACACCTTTCTTTTTAATGAGTTTGTTTTTGTGTGAATTTGTCCATAATTAGCCTGGCATTTTTGTGCACCCTCCTGTTTGTCTTTTGTTGCACGGTATAATTCTAATGTTCATATTAGTGTGTCAAACTGCTCAATCGAAATGAAATGTTTCTTTTATTCTGGCAGCAGTAATTTGGAAAATGAACGGTGGGTTCTTGCGTGCCACTGTTTTATTTTCACCACGGAGCTAGTAGCACTCCCACCCGGAACATGAGCAAGCAACCAGTCCATCCACTGCACTGGGGAAATGGTGTATTTTAAAGCACATTTGTATAGCACATTGCAAAAAGCAATAGGATTTACAGGCCACTTTAATAACATATCAGCAGCAGTGTTTAAACCTCCTGAGCTACCTTTCGGACGTGTATGCGTCGGCAGTGGCTGCCTGATTATGCTCACATTCAGTGCATGGCTTTAACGCCAATAGCATTTCATCTTCAGTCTCACTGACACTACACACAGTCTCTTGCAGGAGGCATAGTCAACGTGAAATCTGTGAACACCTCTATGGGGGGAAAGTGAGACTCCTGTCCCTACTGCTAAAGAACTAAGGGGGCAGTTGCCTCCTTTACGCCCCTCTTCCGTGAAATGGACTCAATAATTAAGCAAGGTTAGATGGAACATTGCTGTGGATTATCTGTCAAAAGCACTGACTTGGTACTTTATGGAAGACCATTGAACTGCCCTGCTGGACTTGTAATATGTATTTTTGGCTGAAGAGCGGTTCAGGGTGATCTTCAAGGCATCCGATAAGGGGACGAGTGGGGCTGATCGAGTTTTAAAGTGATAGCAATGTGTTCAAAGAAAAACGCACGGAACACCACTGTATGATCAAATAGCCTTTTGAAGTTTTTGGGGGGCTTTTTTAAACCTTAGATAACATGGTACCTTTTCAGGGGGTATGTATATTAACTTGAGATGCAAACCCTTTATTTCTTAACTAAGCTCCGAACTTGCATAATGTCACATTTTTAATAGCTACAGACTGGTTGGTAAAATATATGTTTGCTTATACCAGTTTGGCAAGATTACCCTAATTTGTTTGTTCCCCCCACCCCCTTGTTTAATCTATACCCCTTTTGCCCCGAATATTGATTTTTAAAGACACCACTGTCCTTGACTGACTGGCACTGCTCATTCTCACCCACCACACTTACTCTTGCTCCCGTGCCCCCCTCCGCACTTCTGAGAACAGCTGCACTTGCCGGATGTCAGACATGAGTGAACTGCAGGATATCACTCCGGTCCTCAGTGATTGTGTGCGCAGGAGACAGAGAGGGAGACAGAGTTTGAGAAAGAGTAACACATAGAGTGAGAGAGATTGAGACAGAGAATAAGAGAGTGAGACAAAGAGTGAGAGAGTGAGATGGACAGTGAAAGAGAGTGAGACAGAGAGTGAGACGGAGAGAGTGAGACAGAGAGTGGCAGAGAATGAGACACAAAGTGAGACAGAGAGTGAGACAGCGAGTGAGAGAGTGAGACAGAGTGTGAGAAAGAGTAAGACAGAGAGCGAGTGAGAGAGAGATTGAGACAGAGAATGAGAGAGTGAGACAGAGAGTGAGATGGAGAGTGAGAAAGATAGTGAGAGAGCGAGACAGAGAGTGAGAGAGAGTGAGACACATAGTGAGACAGAGAATGAGAGAGTGAGACAGAGAGTGAAAGAGCAAGAGAGAGTGAGACCCAGAGAGAGAGACGGAGTGAGCCAGATAGTGTGAAAGTGAGACAGAGAATGATATAGTGACAGAGAGTGTGACAGAGAGTGAGAGTGAGAGAGTGAGACAGCGAGTGAAAAAGAGTGAGACAGAGAGTGAGACTGAGAGTGAGATAAAGAGAGAGAGAGAGAGAGCGAGGGAGATAGTGGGAGAGCTAGAGAGCAGACAGACATTGAGCGAGTGAGACAGAGTGAGAGAGAGTGAGAGAGAGAGTGAGGGAGAGTTAGAGAGAGACTGACAGTGAGAGTGAGAAAGGGAGTGCAAGCGAGTTAGACAAAGCATGAGATAGGGATTTATAGCGCATGAGACAGTGAGTGAGAGAATGTCAGAGAGTGAGACAGAGCAAGTGAAAGTGAGTGAGAGAGTGGGAGAGTGAGAGAAAACAGAGTGAGAGGAAAAGAGTCTGAGGGAGAAAAGTGAGAGAGTGGGAGAGAAAAAGAGAGAGGGGAAAAGAGAGAGAAAAGAATCAGAGAAAGTGACAGGCAAAGAGAAAGAGTGAGGGACACAAAATGGAAGGAAGGGAGGAAGGAAGGGAGAGAGGGCGGTGGGAGGAAGGAAGGGATGGAGAAAGAAAGAAAGAAAGAAAGAAAGAAAGAAAGAAAGAAAGAAAGAAAGAAAGAAAGAAAGAAAGAAAGAAAGAGAGGGAGGGAGGGAGGGAGGGAATGAGGGAAGAGAGAGGGAGGGATGTGAAGCCATCATAATCCCATCGCTTTCATCTCTTACTATTGCTGTTGACTATAGAGCTGGTTGGTGCATAGAAATACACTTCCTCAAAAAATACATACATAGAAAAATAAGAATGTTCAACTAAAGGTGATTGGTAGTAATATTATAAGATTGCCTGCAATATCTGTATAAAAGCCTGGAAATAACACAGTAGTGTTGACATCACATCTGGCCGGTAATTAGAATGTGCTCTATGATCAGTTATTACGCTTCAATTGTGACGTCAGAATGGCTGCTCCGCGCGCCAGCACAGAGCAGGACTCCAGCTCTCTCAGCAAAACTTAAAGCCGTGACAATCTTCCCAAAGTCTGTCCTTGTATTACCTTTTACTTTGACACCTTGAAGGCCGTCATTGACAAGGAAGTGTTTATGGTAGATTGTCTCATTTGAACACGTCAATGCACACAATGATAAGGTTTATGAAACTTCACAACTATCTTTCTGCAACACATTACAAGTTGCATGTTAGTATTGTTTGAATCCAAACACATTCTCCATTAATTATATCGACCAGCAATGAGACGGTCACTTACATTAAATTAAGCAAGAGATAGTAGAGGAGATGACAGTGTGTCGCCGTGTATTATACTTAATAAAATACCCACGACCGTATGATAAACGAATATTTTCAAGTCACTTTGGAGATGATATTTTCAAGTCACTTTGGAGATGATATTTGTAAGTCACTTTGGAGATCCAGGACCGTATTAAGGAACTCCGCCTTTGGCCTCCTTCCTCTATTTGGTCACGGAACTCCAAAGTGACTTGCAATACTATATAACATACGGTAGGGTTACTTTGTCCATATCTAACATATGTATGCTCAATGCATTCTAAAAATGTGTTCAATTTTTGTAAAAATTGAATACTATTTTGAATAGATTCATATTAGTTTAACATGTAAAAGGAAAGTAATGTGATTTCACGTTACCTCAAATAATTGTTTTTTTTCTAGTTCTAATAAATGATTATTTGAATATGTTTTTCATATGTTTTTCCATTTGCATTTATTAATGGTCCATGGTAATTGAATTGGTCATGCAGGTCACACGATCTCAAAAGTTAATCACTAGCTATTTTAAATGTTGTGTACAGTCCCGCGCGACACACGTGCCCCGCTTCTCAGCGCTGTAAGAGCTGCCCTCAATGCCCAGTTTAATGGCTCTCAATGTATCGACCTCGGAAAGAGTATGGACTGACTCGGCCCTGTGCAATATTATACGTGTTACGCATCTCTCAGTTCCTGTATAAATGACATCATACTGTTTGTATTACACCATTCATTTTGTTTGTAGTATGTTTAGAGCGTACAACTTATCTTGAGGATACACTAGTTTCTTGAAGTCAAACCAGGGGAGCTTGCATTTAACTTCAATCAGTTCATGACCCCCGATGGGGGATATTTAACGGAGGCCTAGGGCATGTGGCGTTGTTTTTCGAGAAATCTTAATAAATACATAAATAAATAAATAAATAAATAACTAAATAAATAAATAAATAAATAAATAAATAAATACACCCCTTTGACTGCCCCTGTCTACTTCAGAAAGAAAATGGTCTTCTTTTACCTCAGGACCTACTCATAAATCGTAACTACGATTGGACATCATTATACCGTTGACAGTAGGGTCCTTCCAGAGGATGGACTGGCAGTCAAAGAGTTAAGAGATTGTATTAAAAAAGTATGAGGTTGTGGCAGGCGCGAGGGCAAACGTGAATGACAGTACTGGGTCAGGGGAGTTATGGCTTAAGGAGCTTCTCAGGTGTGGCTTGTGGCGGCTGTGTTCGTTTTTGCCTTTGTGCAGGTGTACAGATGCACCTAGTTGCCATCTAGACTCCTTGCATTCTTACGTCACATCCCACTCAAATGGCCGGGGCACTCAATGCCGTAACCCCTCCTCTTTCCTTCATACATTACCTTCATTTACATTAATACAAAAGCATGTGTTCCCTGAATAAACGCCCCAAGGACCCATTTTGACTGAATGGCGGAGAGCACCAATATGATGTGGATGGAAATGTGGTTCCACAGTGTGGGGGTCTCTAAATGAGGAAGCCTGTCTCCCAGCCTTCCCTCTTCCCATCACACCATTTGTCTACTGCAAAAAATCAATCAAATTGCAACACATTCAAAAAAGCGTCATCCATTTATCCGTTTCTGGTAATTCATTTCATGTCAGTTTCTACTCTGGCTGAAATGTTGCAATAAAGTAATGATTTTATGCAGCCCTGTTTGCCATAGATTTCACGCTTGCATAAGTACTGTAACACAAGGTGTTATTATCAATGTCATGCTTGTGATGACCCCAGAATGACAGTGAGAGCTCTGCTGGGATTCGAACCTGTAACTTCAGTGCAGACTGATCTCTATGAGACCATAAGCTGCAGCGTAACATTGGGTGTCTATTCCCAAACCCATCATATCGATGAATCCATTCCACGCAAACAAGTGGGAAATAAAGCCTCGGGGGTGTTTTAATGAGTTCCCTGTGCCTCAAAAGAGATCCTGCACTGTGAGAACATGCACAGTGCTTTCCGCTCTTTTGAAAACAAACATGTGAAAGGAAACGATTATTTTGCTGAGCAAAAGGCATACGATGAACAATAAGGCAATCAAATTACCCACAATACAGTACCTGAGAAAATATTTCAACTTAGCTCAGCGAAGCTACACTTTCCCTCAATTTTGGGAAATCGCTTTCTCTTCTATCAAAATATAAACCAATGCTGCTAAACTCTCATCCATGAGTAAATGCTCCCATTTCGGATTTATTGGTATTAGCACCCCAGCCTGCTTTCCGGGGTGCTAACATTTCTTTTTAAGTTAAAAAATGATGTGGTTGCCGTTTCTCAACTTTAAAAGAAAAACTACAAAAAAAGAGAAGGGATCTGCACATAGTCTTTTTTTCCTTTCCATGAAGGCCATTGCCTGTGGGACAGGGCTGGGCCAGCAGGTGAAAATATGTCACTGAAATGCAGGTAACTGAGGTGGTAAGGCGGGAATGGGTTCCGCGTACTTGGAGGTGTATGGGGGTTTGGAGGCTGGGCGAGAGTGGAGCTTTGGTATGGGAGGCAAGATGGCTGCCCCCCACTGCTCAGGGAGGCTCATTAAATGGGCAATTCCATGAGATAAAGCCCACATTCTGAGCTCTCTGATTGGCTGGACATCCCTCCTACGGCCCTAATACGAAATGAGATGCCTGATCCCATGCTTCATTAATAGGGTTTAAGTGCAGGAGGGTAGGGTGACTGTGGGCACAGGAGACATTCAGTCCATCCATAAAGGCACAGGTGAATGTTACATATTCGCCCGATGCTCCCAATTGTGTTGGTTCATGGCACCCCACGTATGCGAAAGATTGGGATCAGCCGTTCACCCAGGTGAGTGCTTAGTGCGCTCTGCTAATGGCGGTCGTTAGAAGGGTCATCCTTACTAATACTTTTCCTGCATTGTGAACCCTATTTCAGGAGTGGGCATGTAAAGCCAGTTTATAAAGATGCTCATGCTTTCCATGAATGTTTCCATCTGTGGATGGGAAATGCAGGCAGAAACATGGACAGCCTCCTGTCTCTGCTGCACTCTCCTGCGTTCTTGTGATAGAGGAACCTAGGTTACGGAAGACATACTCGGTTAGAAAAGCCTCCTATGACTTGCCACCTCAATAAACACAACTGTGACCCAGGAGGTGTCTGGCATTCTTGTGGAATGCCCTCAATTTCAGTCGTGTCTCATGACCTTCATACATTAAATGGCATGGGGTTCCGAAACTAGCTATGTCAACAGGCAGGCTTGCCTCCCAACACACCCTTGTGATTGACAAGGAAATATGTTAAAGATTGTTCATGCGTTTTAAAAAAAAATGTGCTAAATGTGTTTTGTCTATTATATGTTACTGTGCATACAGATTGGAACTCAAGTAGAGGCTATTATAAGTATAATATTATGATAAATGATTGTGACAAGTTAGTACCAACATTGCCTTGAGGAAAAAGTTATTGCATGACACATACGTGTGGGCGTAATACTGTCTGTTTTGTTTTGGGGGGTCATTCGGTATATTTATTTAGGTTTGCATATCGTGGCTCTTCAGTGGTGACGCAGCTGAGAAATTCGTGGGCCGTTCCCAGTGGGATGATCCCCCATTTTACGCACACTCCGTGGTCATGTGACTTATGCAAAAGCATACAACCCGGGGACGTACCAATTGTAGCACAATGACATGAGCACACAGACAACACAAGCCAACACAATGCTACAGCACCACTGTATGACTTAGGCACAAAACTGAAAGATTAAGGAAAACCATACATACCTAACATTCTACAATGCTACAGCAACGCCGCCTCACGTAGTGACGGTGCTCTGTCACTGCAGTGTCCTCCTAGAAGTCTGGCACACAGCCGCTATAGGTTGACCCATTTCAAGGCGCAGTGGGTGGCAGTGCTCCTCAATACATGCCCACCTCATCAGCATTCCCAGCATTAGCCACACTGAGGGGGGCATGTGCTTTGAAATGATGTGCCTGTACAATTAATGCTATCTTTATTGATTGGAAAAGGTGTTAAAATGCGTTACAACATTGCTGCATTCTTGGACCCAATGTGATTCTCTAGGACCTGTAAAGCGTTCTGTCACTCCCGAGCTACGTTGTGCCCCCCCCCCCCCAAGTATCTTCCCGAGCCCTGTTTGTCGACTAGTAACAATTTTTTCCCCATTGAGCTTAAGTGCATCGTATCTGATGTCTCCACATCATAGGACAGTAGTCTGCCACCTTTGGCTCTCCAGATATGTTGGACTACAATTTCCATCAGTCCTACTCAGCATAGTCAAAGATGAGGGATCATGGGAATTGTAGTTCAAAACACCTGGAGAACCACATTTTGCAGACCACTGCTATAGAGGGTGTATGAGTACAACTAATTGAGAACGGACCCTATTCCCATTACCCTAAAGACACATTTTATTTGTTTTACTTAATTTTCTTCAAAACAGTGTTCCAGACCCCCTTGCATATTACCCCTTTTAGCGCCTCTGGGGTTCATGGAAAATATCCAAACAGGACCCTGCTTATCCCATTTCCGTGCCGCATTGCCAACTTGCGACTGTGCCTACCACCTCATCCATCCACTTGGCCTCAGTCGCCGTGAGTCTCTGGTGTTGTCACTGGCCCTCCTCCCAAAATATATTTTTTTTTCCATTTTCAATTCATCCAGAAACCTTCATACCTTATCATTTAATAACTTGTAGTTTTCAAAGGATCTCAAGAAATGCTGTCTCCCTGTCACGTGAATGACTGAGGCACCCTCCAAGCACTCTATTGCACTCAACAGATAGATTGGTCCTACACATTCGCCCTCATTTATGCCCCCCCCCCCCTTGATGGGATTTGAAGAACAACACATCTGGGGGTGGGGGGTCAATGGTTGCAGAGCCTTGCCCTTCAGGACCTGCTTCTCTGCCGTAGACTTCCTCCTGCTCCCAAATTAATATTCTCCAAACCTTCCAAGGTTTCCGAGAGCAGTGCCCTAACATTATAATTCAAAGAAACACTTGCTGGATCGTTCAGACTTCACCTGTTTAAAAAGTATAATTTTCAAAAATATGAAATCCCACATGAATCTCCTGTCTGAATCAATTTTAAAAAAAAATCTTTATCCATGTAGTCATTGAAAAAAACTCAGTTAAGGTTCAGTTCAATTTTGCAGATTTAAAGCAACAACACCCTTGAAATTCAGCAGAAATAGGAAGTCATGACCAGCTTAGCTCGGCGCACTCCCATTCATGTCTCCCATAATGCTATTTCCCCCATAATGCTATTTCCCCCATAATGCCATTTTGTATGTCATTGTTAATCCATTCTCTTATAATATGTATGTTCTCATGGGCTTTGCAACGAGAGTGTACTGAGTTAAGCTGGTCATGACTTCCCACATCCACTGAATTTCAAAGGTTTTGTTGCGTTAAATCTTTGCAACTTAACTGCACCTTAACTAATGTTTTTTCAGTGAATTTAAGTGGTTTGTGATACCATTGTTTTTTTTCCGGGCCACTAGCCTTTGGCCGTGTCCGCTATAGATGTTCCCCCAATCTGTTTCTTTTGAACCCACTAGATGGCCATGGCCGAAGCATACAAGTCTTTTGGCTCATTAACTAGGGCCTTTGGCCCGAGCCAATGAGCGTGGCCTTCGAACATGCCCACTCTATATTTTAAATAACTACCAGCCCACTAGAAATGGCTGTTGGCCCCGGCCAGTGAGCACGGCCTTCGGCCATGCCCACTGTATATTTTACACTACCAGCCCACTTGCAATCCTGGCCAGTGAGCACAGCCTATGGCCCTGCCCATTGTATATTTCAAAACACTGCCTTTCTTTCTTACTCCCTAGCCATGACCATCGCCCTTGACCATTGGCCCCGGCCTTCGGCCGCGGCCCGTTTACATGTTTCTCCAATAGCTTTCTTACAATCCCACTAGCCATGGGATTCGGCCATAGCCAGTGTCCACGGCCTTCAGCCATGGCCACTCTACATATTGCTCCAATAGGTTTCCTAACCAGGCCCATTAGCCATGGCCTTCGGCAATGGCCACCTCGCTTGGTATCTTTTGGGCAGACTATGCTGTTGGCCGTGTCCATTTTTCATATTGCACCCCTTGACATTTTCCCCAAATTGGTGTTGTTTACATATATCACCATTAGGTAACCCAGTACCCATTGCCTTTGGCCACACCCATCACTCCACCCACCTCACTGTAACTGTAAAATTCCACTTTTGTTGGTATTAATCTAATTTTTAAAACGTTTTTCCCATAACTGTGGTTATATTTGTAATGTACTACAACTAACCACCGTTATCCATAAATGCCTGCAAACGACCCCAGTTATTTTCATGTGACGCCCTTTCATTCCCGATCCCATTTTCTTCAAAAAACACAGTTATTTCCAGTACAACCCAGCTGTGTGAAAACGTTTGAGCTCCCCTCCCCAACTACCCAATTTCTCATGATGTCCTCTTTCACCTTACACGCCTCTAAATGACATTTATTACGCCTTACGTTTTCGGCTAACCTCAGTTATGCTTATTATAACACCGGTTATCTCTCACATTGAACAAAAAAAATGGTGATTTTTCATTTCTGAACAGCCTCTGCTGCAAAGCACCATTGGAAAAATGTATGTTAAATATTTGGTGAAAGGAGGCACCCGCTTCTCCGTCAAATATTTTAACTAGTGGATGAAATAACCCCAGACCTCTCCCAGAAATCGAGTCAGTACTTCATGCCCAAGTTGGTTTGTACCTGGTCCAGTTCCGTACAGCAGTTTTTGCTGTGTGCTGCACCGAAAAATTTACTTTTTCACTATGGAAAAATGAATATTAGACGTCTAAAAACCGAGTTTTTATGCTTTCCTACCCATTCCCATAACTTCTGAGACTGAGAGGGAGGTGCCGTGACTAAAATCTTGTTTGCAAAATATCAGCCAAATCGTCATGCTTAGATTAAAGTGATTAGCAGTTCAATTTTCGTGTGGTCTATGGAACTTGATGCTCAACCCAACTATAGTGTGGCGACCGCCGCACTATACTGTATGTATGTACATATGGGATTTGCATTGTGCAAAGATGAGTCTACAAAGAAAGGGTGACTACAGCAGAAGGGCTGGTGGAGGTGGGGTAGGCGAGAGCGGTCAGTGGGCGAACAGCTGCACCGTGAAGAGCACTAGCTTCAGTTCCTTTATTTTGTGACAGAATGATGAGGTCAATTTGTTAGGCATCAGTATGTTATTCAGGAAGTGGTTGGTGTAGCAGGAGAAAACTTGCTTGATCTCTAGGATGCCAGCCTGGTTATGTGGTGGATTCTGGTGCTCTTGTGGGCCTCCGTGATACACGGATCCACCCACTCCACCACCTCTACTACGTCACATCTATCTGTCAGTCCTGTTCCTTGGAATTCAGTTCACTATTTCATTTTGGTGACTTCTCCAATTCTGTTTGGGTTTTCCATCACCTGTCCCCCCGCCTGTAATTGGCTAAAAAACATAGCAGTTTAGCTCATTGGCTTAATGCCGAGATGCTGAGATGTGTGCACATATGACCTGAGGTTGAAGGGTAAGAAGTCCAGCATCCCGAACTCAGCCTTTCATCCTTCAGCAAGTGATAAAATGTACTACTCTGTTCAATACTGGAAATATTTTTGATTCATTCGCTGCCTTATGAAATGGTAGTGCACTCTTATGCTTTGTGTTCTATCTCTCATAGCTGACTTATAACATGCTTCTATAGTTTATGAGAGGTTACGTACACCAACTTTTGTATTCAACATATCTATTGTACTTGTATTAAATAATAATTAAAATATGCAATTTTTATACCTTTTGACCTTTTTGTCTTTCATCGGTGATGAGCATGGTGTTTATTGAGGACATGCATTAACATTCTCTGACTCTCCAAGAAAGCGGTAGCTTTCGAGTCACAAGCTCTTTTGTTGTTGCCAAGGGTTCCACCCTTAATGTGAGGGTTTGCTTGTGATTCCAGTTTTTCCCTCAACCTCCTGGTGTTTTGTTGTTGCTGCCTTATGAAACGCCTAAATGAAATTCCTTTTAATATTTTGCATTCAATCATTTGTTACGGTGGCCTGGTATTTCATTACATTTCTGAATATGATTATTAAAGTATGACTGAGGAAATTGATCTGTTCAACACACTACCAGAGGTTACGAATCGCAAATTCCTTCCAGCTTAAGCACAATTATAAAGACGATGTTGACAAATGAATTTATTTAGCCTCATGCATCAAAGGGAACACTAGTTTCAAAGACTTTCAAAAGAACTGGATTCTTAAGAAAAGATCGTAAGATCTCAAGACTGCCAGAGCACAGAGTTGTTAGAAATGAATGTTGTGTGATTAGAACTCCTCTTTACCTTATCCTTTGAACACCTTGTGCATGTACAAGGGTCGTGCCAAAGCTGTCACGAATGATGCTGTGCAACAGCACCCCATATCTGTCAGATTGCAGCAATTATAATACTATTTTGGTGCGATTCAAAAAATAGTACAAATGTTGATTCAAGCAATACAACTCAACAGAAGAGAAGAAAACGTAATTTAAATAGAATCAAAAAACAACAATTCATGGCAGTAAAATGAAGACACATATATGTTTGCCTGACAGATATGGATTGGGAGAGTGTCAAGGGGCGGGCGAGAGAACATGAATGGTCAAGCGCCAACATCATGAAGCCGACAGGAGGACATGTGAATCCATGGCCATCCATGAGTAACGCAAAGCAAAGGCCATAGACTCCATGAATTACATGTCTTAATCAAAAACCTGTAGGCAACATCTCCAGATCTTGAATAACTCAATATTGCCTACTGGATCCAGGTCAAGGTGGCAAGGTGTGTCATCTCCATTAATTATGCTTCAATAGTTACCTCCAGTGGATACAATTCATATTTTTTTTGTCTCATGCTCTCCAAGACTTCTCTCAGAGCAGATCCACTCATTGTGCTTCTACAAACTCCAGGGACGTGAGCCTGTTCTCCCCCTCAGTCACTGGCCGCTTCTTCCGACAGTGGTCATCTCGCCAAAGCTGCCCTCTTCTTCTTTGGTCTTGTCCAATGTATACACCTACTCCATTTAATGGAACATGACCTATTGACAGACAATCGGAGCGATCAGATGTCCGGTACTGATGATATAAACATTATTCCCTAGATTAAATAGGAATACCTTAACGTCTCCACGATAGTTTCCATCTATCATTCCAGCTCCATCATCCAAGGAGTGTATGTGAGCCAGGCTTTATGACTGTCCTTACTTTGGCCTTCTCTCTAGGTGGGAACACCACCTCTTCATTCTCATATAGGTAGCCTGTGCAGGAAGCTTTGCAGTCCTGGTTAGTTGTACTACTCTTAACATGGTTAAAGCCTCTATATCAGGGCCTTAATGATTTCACAATAACTCCAATTGAAAATCCACAGACAAGGATAGTATGGTTTCTTGCAATTATTACGATTTTTAAAGTGTTCTCGGGCAGATGGTGATGTGTCAGGGGTACAAGAGGGTTCCCTCCACCCTAGGCCAGGTGTCCCTTCACCCAAAAAGTTTGCCAAGAAGTGGACTAATGCAAGGTAATCCCTTCTATCTAAGTGTGTCTGTTCCTGAAGGAGGGTCTAAAGTCTATAGCCTTCTCCGTCTGACTCCCAAGGGGTCTTTCTAAAGGGACCTTGCTCTACTGAGAGAGAGGTCTCAGGGAGGTCTCGGGAGGTCTCAGGGAGGTCTCAGGAGGATAGCTCAGGGGAACATGTTCACCTTGGTAGCAAGACGACAAGGAGCAACACAGGTTCGATCCCCAGGTACGCTCTTAGATACCTCTAGGTATTAAACGTGTTATAAATAACCTATCATATATCATATTCTGGGTTTTCTTAGGGTAATGCCTCCACCCATCTCCCTCTTCACCTTACTCACTCTCTCCTTCACTCCAGTTCTTTCTCTCGCCTTACTCCTCTACCTGCACATATTCTACTACCGTTCCTTCTATCTCTGTTCTCCTGTCTTTTGCTCTAACTAGGCTCCCTCTCAACTTCTATCACCTCCCGCCTACCTTTCTCTCCCCTCTCATTCTCTGTTCTGGTCCATCTCCCACTCTACTCACTATCGCCTCCCTCCTTATACACTACTCTCCTTCTAGTCTCAGTGCTTCCCCACCACTCCTGTCTTCTTTCTCTCCTACCACCCTTCTCTCTCTCCCTCCCTAACTCTGGCCCCTTCACTCATTCTTCACACCGAATAACTTTCTTCCTCCTTCCTTTTATACTTTGATGCTGTTTTCTCAATCTCTCTCTCTCTTGGTATTCAACAGCCGCTTTGTCACACTTATACACAATACCTTACCAGCACTTGCTCACAACATTGCAACAGTCAACTGTTTTTTAATCTTCTGCTTAACACCTCCCCAGGTTTCCCAGGTTCCCATTAGCTCCTGTGGTCACCTGCTCTATATGGCCAATCGCTCCATGATCTTTCCCCAGTTGGATAGGTTTTCACGTCACCCCTAGAAGGTACCACCCCCCTTACTGATCTCTGGTGTCTCTCCATAACAAAACTCTTGGGCCTGTACAGTTTCACATATTGGTTAAGTTGCTCTTCATTGCTCTGAAGATCTTCTCTTCAGTGGTAATACATTGGGGTCCAGAATGATTCATCAAGATTGATAGTGACTCCTGCATGGCACCTCATTTGGTCTTCAGGCTCCGGTCTGGGTTTTCACTTCTGGGACTTGTATTTCTGCAAAGCAAATAGAAAAGATCTGGTCAAGACAGAGGGTAGCAGGCATTATGGATAGGGCAATGGTACCAGCCGTTATACATGTCAGGTACTCTGGGGAGTCAGCTTTTAGGGGTTCCCCTCAACTCCCATACCCCACCTCTGGGGTAGCATCAACTCTGGCAATGAACTTTATAGGCACTCTACTACAGATTGAGAGGGGGTGAGGAATTATGTGAAGAGTCAAAGCCATTCACCTTATTTGTGACACCATTAGGCATACAGTATTATCAGCAAATGCAACATGGTTTCAGAGGTTAATGAAACAATGCTTCACAGTTTTTGAGTGAGTAACTTCTTTTGAAGATAACATTTTGATCACTGAAAGAAAAGAAGACAAACAAAGTGTCCTTCTCCTTTGGGTTCTGAACGCTATCATAAAAGGTGCAATAAACAGACATGATACAGGACCAAATGCGCTACACCGACTAATATTCCTACAAATATTCAGTACATTATAAATGAACGTTACAACAAGTATAAGTATTTTTGTTAGTCTTCATTTACTGGTATGATGACACATGTTTCGACCTCTCCCTGAGGTCCTCTTCAGGGCTATAATACCAATACAGGTTCATCAACATCAGTAATTACAAAACATATTCAATGTGTTTCTCTATGCTTCTGCATCCGACATTCTCTCCAAAATCCACTTCATCATTATTCTGGTAACAGAGTGCTGGTGTCTTCAGGGGTATTATCAGCATTGGTCCAGCTTCATTCCCCACCCATGTCAGTAGCTTTGCGCTGGGGTCCCACTCTTTCAGGCACTTGTCATTTTCTTCCTGTACCTTGTTCACTGGTGATTGTGCTAGTGTGAGTACTTTGCTTACCCCCACTCCATCCTTCCATCCATCCTCAGTGTAGACTTGGCCATACACAAGTATATGTGGTCTCTCCCAGCACCCAGGCTCTCCTCCTGTGTCTTTCACTCTTGCCCAGCAATCCCTTCAGTGTTATAGTCCTTGTCTCTCTCTTCTCAGGCCCATCAGTGATAGATTGTATTGCTCTGTCTAACTGTCAGTTGTTATTCATCATGTCTAGTGTCTTTATGTAATTGTCTTTGTACAGGAACGTTGCTCAGGACATCCATCTCTATGTCGCTTTATTCCCTTGAAATCTCCCTCTAGTTGTTACCATTGACAGGTACATCGGGCATAGAGCTCTTACTGCTGGTATTTCGGTTGCTATGAAAGTTCTGGAGGCATCATGGCATAGGGGATTAAAGAGCAGACATAACAGCTCTCCCCGGGTTGTTTCCTTACGTACTTTGGTCATGTGCTTGTACCACATGTTGTTAGACACTTGAGCTGTGTCAGTGAGATACATGTTTACCCCTTTCATTTCTGTGTCAAACAGCGCTTCCCTCTCCTTACCATTCTGCATTGCTCTCCTGTAGGGTTGAATGGGAGTGAAGGAGTGTGAGATTGAGTGGTGAATTAAGTTTATTCTCATCTTTGAAATTGGACAATTTATTTATGTTGGGCTGATTACATACAGTTAATTTACACATGTTTCTGCTTTACTGTCTGCATTTTTGAACCTTAGTTTTTCTTGGGTTTATTTACATTTATTATCCCTGTTTGCTTTCATTGTTGTGGTGTCTCTGTTTTTATCTTTTTTGCAATTTTTATCGGATTGTCCGAACAATTGTAATAACTGTGAAATGGGTTGTGCTTCATTTATTGGTGATTTTTAATTATTGTTGAATGTACAAATAAAATGTATATGCTTATATTCTGCTTATTGTGTATCAATCAGCACTTAGTTTGCTGTTCAATTCCTCAGTAAACTTTGACTATTAGCCTTGTAGGGTTGCGTATCCTTCTCCACTTAGGCTTTCGGCAGGGGAGGTTGGACATCCCCCCTGTGATAATACACTGTTTACCAAATCTGTAGCTCATGATGTTTAGGCTTACCTAAGTTAGGGGGCCAGTTTGGTGAAGCAGTATAATTCGTGTTCCCTCTTTCACTCCTTGTTAGTTCGATTGCTCTCCTGTCCACCTGATATGGTCATTCCACCTGCTTCGGTTGGGGAGATGTTAGCAGAGGATACAGTGATAGCACTAGCAACAAGGGAAATCCTCCAAAATATAAACACAACAACTCCACTGGGAATAAGGAGACATAACAGGATAATCAATGTTTGAATTATTTCACTCTTCTTTACCTGTTTTGCAGATCCTTGTGCAGCCTGAAGATATAGTTGCCCGCCTGAAATGTGCAGTGAAATGGGTTATTGTTTTAGTATTGTAAGTAACTCCTGCATACTAAATAGCTGTTAATAGTGAAAACGAACACATCTTCACACACTTCCCTTACTGTTGGGTCTCGCAGTGTGGCGAGAATAGGAGGATCGCTGTGTTCAAGTTGTAGGTATGTTTGGGCCAAATATTCTATGAAGGAAAGATAATACACTCCAGGGGGATCATGCTCTGGGTCTTATCAGAGTGTGGGCACATTGGTTTGAAAAAGTGTCATGGTGGTGGGCAGTGAGCAACATGAACAATCATCAACTATTATATAGATTTTTTTCGTCAAAAGTGTCTAGAGAATAAAATAACAAACAAACAGTGTATCCTCACTCTAAATCTATCAGAAGTCCATTCCCTAACTCTGCTGCCCAGTGAGCGATTAACCATTAGGTGGCCTCCACTCGGCAATGTAAGTTCAGAATTGTTTTGCTGCTCTTCTTGCTGTTGATCATTGGCCCTGTTGTACTCATTGCTGGGTGAGGCTGCTGCTTTTTAGGGCTTGATATAAGACATATGATTCCCTTCTTTTGTTCCTTGCAGTTTGACTGGTCTGTCTGCCTCCTTCTCCACAATGTGAGGACCAGTAAACCTTGGTGCGTTCTACCTGTGGTTGAAATTTCCCAATAACACTAGGTTCCCCCACATTGACTTGTTTCTTAAGTTCTGACTCTCCTGGTACGTTGTCACAGTTTCTCTCTCAGCTGTTTTATGCGCCCCCCCGGTGTTGTTGTACCTGGCGAGAAATAAAAGAGGCACCAGCAATCAGTAATGTATTCATACATCTCTTGTCCTAACACATCTGCACTACTCCCATAGTCTTTCAGTGCTCTTGTGGGAGTTCCTGTCACCACCTCATGGGGGGGGTTAAACAGTGGTTGAACCCAGGCTTATTGTGCAATGCAAACAACGCAAGAGGTTAGCAGTGCAGCCAACCTTTCTTTGTACTCTGCTGTGTTTCGGCTATGGTCTCCTTCAGGAGACCATTCAGGCATTCACACCTCATTTGTTTATGGGTGGTACACACAGGTGAATTTGTTTTGGATGCCAGCAACATGGTGATGTGCTTAAACATCTCATTGGTGAAGTGAGGGCCATTGTCAGTCCGCAGGACCTCACATATGCCCCAGCTTGGGAACACCTCTCTGACCAAAATGTAACTAGTCTGAAGGTGTCAGAATGTGAACAGGGACCGGCCTCAATCCACCTGGAGAACGGGTACACAACCATTATCTTGTATTGGTATACTTGATATACTTGGATCATGTCAACATGGTCGACATGTAAATGCTGGAATAGGCCCTCTGGCCAAGGTATGGCTCCTCTCACAACTCTCAGTACATGCGCTGCTGCATATTGCTTGCACATCAAACAATTATTTACAAATTCAGCCATTTGTTCCGCCAAATTAGGACAGAACCCTGTTTATCCAATGCAGGCAGTAATGACCTCTTTTGCCGTGTGTGTTGGGTGGTGCAATTGTCTCAGTGCAGTGCTCAGTAATGCTAGTGGCATGACCACTGTCACCACAGGGCACCAGTTGGAGATACAGTACATCCCCTTTTAGTCCACAATTCCTTCTCTTTCCTGGGCGCAGCTCCCTGCAACTCCCTAATTTGTGTTTCTGGCAATGCATTGTACCCTTCTTTCAGTACCATGTTCTTGGATTTATCTCGAGCATTTGATGCTGTCTCCATTTCTAATAACTCTCCAAATTATGCTGCATATTTCACTTCAAAGTCTGCTGCTTCATTTCCCCTTGAGATAGGATCTTCCCCTCGAGTGTGTGCTTGATACTTCACTATTGCTACCTGCGCGCGGTATTCTATGATGTCAATCAGTTTGGCCAATCGAAATGTGTGTTGTTCTGGTGTCCTATCTGCCTTCCAGCAGCCTCTCCTTGTCCATCGTGCCAACCCTGAGTGCACTGTTGATGTCACATAGGCAGAGTCAAAGTATACTGTCACTTCCTAGTCTTTGCTGTGCTCCAATGCTAGTATTAGGGCCACTAGTTCTGCTGCTTGTGCTGAATAATGAGATGGTAGTCGCGCAATGGCTACTACCTCACTTGTTCCATCTTTTCTCAACCTCACCACTGCAGTTCCTGTAGGCCTGACCCCATCTGTCTGGTCAATTGTTAATGACCCATCAATATACAGCACGTCTCCCCCCTCAAGTGCCTTGTGAGTGTCACTGAATGCCTGCTTGTTTTCTGCGCAGTCGTGTTCATGTTCTCCTTCTTGTAGGATGCCTGCTAGTAAAATTGCAAGGTTGACCAATCTGCACCACACTATTGTCAGAGCTGCATTTGATAGTGTCACTTCATACCCTGATGTTCTTTGTGTCGTCAGTGAGCTCTTTGGCCTCTGTAGTATTGCAAAGAGGGTGTTCTCCACATAAAGAGTGCTATTGCACCCCATGGTGTTGGCTGCTGATTTCTACACAGCGAATGTGGCAGCTGCCAAAACGTGTTTGCACTGATAATGCCCTCTTATTACTGGATCAAGCTTCCCACTGCAGTAGGCTATGGTTTTGGTTCCCAAGCTTGTCTTTTGTGTCAGCACTGCTTTCACCAACACACCAACAGTGTGTGAGAATAGGAAAAGTCCCTAACACTGGGGCTGTGCATATTTCCTCCTTCAATGCTAAAGTCATTTCCGTGGTCAATGTCAGTGTCTTGTGCTCCTTCTGTGCTTCCTTCAGAGCGCCCAATAGAGGCCTTGTGTATGTTCTGTAGTAAAAAACTCATCATGCTCTGCAGTAGTTGCACAACCCTAAGAACTGTTGCATTTCTCTCACTGTCGTGGGCTTAACTATCTTGTGTATTGTCTCTGCCCTTTTCTGGGGTAATCTGTCGGCCATTTTGTGTGATCGTCTGTCCGATGCGCAACACTTCCTTCTGACAGTACTGTAACTTGGCCTTGTCCACCTTGTATCCTTTGTCAGCTAACACAGTCAACATCTGCACTGAGTCGTGGCTACACTGATCTTCCGTCTTGCTGCAGATCAAAATGTCATCTCTTGGTTGCCCCTCTTCCTCGAAAACCTTGCTGTGTGTTTCCCCACCCCATGAACCCTCCCCCCATGGGTGGTGTGAACTCCTGCGGCTGTGGATGCTGCTGTATCCCATATGTTGTGGGGCTTGTTAGTACTGCCCCTTCTATTGCATACTTCAATCGATTTTTCTGGATTAGTTTTGCTTCGCCTATCTTTCTGTCTTCCGCCTTTTTCTTAACCTTCTCCTACCATAACTTACAATGATGAAGTTTTGTGAGCTGTATTTGTGGCCAACCTTTTGCTTCCATGTCTACCAGCTTCCTTAAGTGCTTCTGAACGGGCACTGGCAGTTCCTGGCATAGTATGTGATAGAAAATTGCTACTGTTTTATTCTGTGCTTCTTGCATTTCAAAGCGCCAAAGCTCTTGACTCCCCTGAATTCAAACGGCTAAATATTGTGTGCCGTGTTTTGGGTTGTCACTCCAGGGAACCCTGCCCTCTTCCATACGTCACCAGCAGCGTCCCCGAGGATCGGCACTAGCAGCCCGTTTTAGTCTCCCACTGCTAACCTCTGTCCTGTGGTCATTCTTTCCATCTCGTAAATCCACTTCCTAGCACCCGCACTCAGTGATGGCAGCCTGTACCACACATTCTCCTTGTCAGCGTGTTTCCATGGTATATACTGAGGTCACACCCCTCCCCTTTCCAAAAAGAGCATTTTTATACACCCTCCCTCTCTGTGGGTGCTTCCCGTCAGCCTAGCCTGCCTGTCCTTGCCTTTGATACCTGCATAGACCTCTATTGTTTCTGTTATGGCCATTTCGGACACTATCGTCTTGTACCCCTGTTAACCTTCCTCTTGAGTACACTATACATGTCTCCCCCTTTCTTCATCCTGGGAGATGTCTAAGCCTATTTACTAAGTTATGTCATTGAGGGTACACAAGTCATAATAGATTTTCATTGGTTGGCTTCTTACTAACCAACCTTGGACAACTGACAGGTCATCAAGACATGAGTCAGACAGGACTATGGGGAGAGAGGTCCAAGCACTGCTTTTCTTTCAACAAAAGAAGATAGCATCCCCCATTTCTAGGCCATGAGCCAGGGTGATCTCTTTCTATTATGTCTTGTGTGGAGTCCCATGTCTGGGGATATGTTTCATTAGTAAGGCAGTTGTCCTATCTGTGTTTGTGCTAATGAATAGATAGTTTTCTTCAATTATGGATCACGTGTGATGGGACCGTATTTGGAATTATTTCATGCTTCATTTATTAGGAATATTGATGTGAGTGTTATGTTTTTTTTTGCGACTGGGAACACTCATTAGTTATTCATCATGGAGTCTTTTGCCCTATAGTTGTCCTGCACATGCCTTACAAAGGCTGGTTGTTCTGTTATAAAACCTTAATTAGTCTGGGGTATCCTTCGTGTGTCCTGGCAATTGCTATCTTGTGGTTTCACAGAAATATTCGGACTCTCCCTTATTTCATGGTAACCTTGGCTGTGGTTGCCTGATCATGCAAGAAATCTGCACAGATCTGTATTTAAATGATTCCGGCATTGTGAGTTCTCTTAAATCCTTGACGCCTTTCGTTTACTTAGGAGCAGATTTTGACTTCAATTTTGGAAAAGATGGCTGCCCATTAAGGTTACGTTTCTATGTTAGTGAGCTATATTTGCGTGTTGTTCATCTTGCATTCAGCTTATACACTACTCATGTTAGTATTCTTCATGTCTTATGTATACCATGTTAATAGCTTTCATTTATAAGTGCTGGGGTTACCTAGTGTCTGCGTTCTTCATGTTGAGTGCATATTTTCTTTGTGTCTAATGCATGCACATGTATTGTCACACGTGAATTTGGCTACTCGTGCCATATTCAGTTTGAATTGTGTCCCTCTCCTGCTGTACCGGCCTGAGATAAGGCTTGTTTGGTGTCATAGTGAGTATTGAGATGGAGGATGGGAAAAAGCTATGGTGATGTTTTCATATGCCTCTCAACTCTTCTACTATGGAAATATATCAGAGAAGGCTGAAAAGCCTAAAGGTATTACAACTCCTGATTGTGTCCATGTCTTTTCCAAAATCATAGAGAACACTTGGTGTAACCAGGGAGGTGATTGCATTATCCACCAATATGTCTTTGCACAAAGGTTATGCAGCTGGCCTATGAACGACACCTCAGAAACAACCTGACTGAGCACTGCATCAGGGAAAGATACTGATGGGCGTGCATAGACATAGAAGAGCCTTTAAGAGAATGACAAACATGCAACATGAGATCAAAAACACAGAAAACCCGGAAGTCAACTCTACAGCCCAATAAAGTGACCAAAATGATATGGAGAAAACCTGCATTACAAATTGGTGGTCTCTTCGAAACTCTGTGCCTAGAGGAAATTCACATACTTATCCTGATGGACTACACTTCAAAATGGTCTAGTGGGTGTAGTCCAAGATGGGTTATCTGTAAAGAAAGAAATAAAGGTCCTCAGTTCAATATTTCATAGGGGGGGCACACTGAAGCAATCATAACGGACCATGGAACCCAGTTCATGTTGGGTGAGATGCAGAAATGCCTAAAAGACCACAGTATGACCCTTTACTGCACAGCCTGATAACACCCAGCTAGGAGTGGCTTTGATGAGAGCATCAATCAATAGTTCATAAAACATACAATAACAAGCTCACTAATGTGGAGAGAAAATCATTGAAGAAGTGCTTGATGGCTTAAGCCTAACGACCCACCGACCTTCATGGTGGAATCTTCTCTACTCATGAGGAGAAGGCAAGTGTGCAGCCGCTTATTTGCCCATGGGTGAACAAAGGAGTCCCAGATGCTACCTTGACCCCCTGAAAGTTGTCCACCAGGCTTCAGCCCATTATCAAGAAGCTGCACTGCCTACCCCTTCAAGCATGCATCCTGCTCAAGACTGCCTACGCCACTTAGAAGTCAGTCGCAACCAAAAGATCCCTCTAGAAACTCACCCTCTTCGGAGGCAAGTGCACCACCAAAAGTCACAGCAATGCCAGTCTGGAAACCAAGAACTGCAAGAGGGAAAAACAAGAAAGGGGCCTTGTCCTGCTATGAGTCCAGGCTCTGAAACACATTACAAATGCAGATCATAGTGAACCCTCCATCCTACACATTAGGAAGGGTCTGGACACCTTACCCTTCACAGAATAATTCACTACACTCCACTCTTTGGAATCCTGCCCTCTCTTCCCCCTAGCCACTCTAGCCTTGATGGGGAACGCCAATCGGGGTATGAATAGAAGGACCCTCTCGCCCAAGCCAGAGAAGAGCCCCCGTTTCCAATCTGAAGAACACGTTATTTAGTATTGAACTACATCTTCTCCCATTCATCACTCTCTTCCTCCCTTTATCACTGACTCCCTTCGCTTGTCCCTATTGATCTGTTTCCCACTTTTCTTCCTTTCCTACCCTCTTCCCCTTTCACGCTCTCTGCTCCTCTACAGAGGGAGCTGTTATGCATGATGTAATAAAATACGGACTGGAATTCTGAATTCCAGACAGCATCCGCTAAAGACTGATTGCCTTTGAAGTGTCAGTTGTTCGTACAGTGCGTCGCGGGGTGGATCCCACCTAGAGGGGTAGCTAACGATAAACTACTGTATGCTCATCTGCTCCCCACAGGGGGCTCCTACAGTGAAGGCCGGGCATCAGATAAGAAAGAATTACCTGCTGCATTTTCAGAGTGCAGACTAATTTGACAGATAACCACTAGGACATGCTGGGGGCCCAACCACTCTGGGATTTATAGCTTGTCTCTGAGTCATTGATTATTTAATTCACCACTTCCTGAGGCAAGCAGAGGTCGAAGAACAGGACAGTAGTGGAATGCTAGCATTGATGTCCCCACCTCTGTGCCTCGTTACTCTTTGCACACTCCTTTCTCCCGTTTCTCCCTCTTTCTCCCACACCGCCGGGTATATCAGTGATTGAATAGGGTTTCCTGCTGGTTCTGAACTCCATGATTAAATACATGATGATTCCTTAGCACCCTGGGAGGGGGAGCTGGCCAATCAGGAAGTTCAGAACGTGGACTGTAGAGTATGGTACAAACCAGCGTACCGAGCAGCCTGGGTGCCGATGGCCAACGTCTCCTTCCCTAACCGACTCCACCTCTTAGCATATGTGTTGTTAACAACATGGGTGGTAAGAGTGTGTGTTTGTTCATTTTTTAAAAGAATCTTACCTTGCTGCGCGGTCGAACACCACACCGTAGTTTACGCAAATCCTTTTTCAATACTGATGACTTGACCATCATCAAAATTGAAAATGGACTTGCAGAAACCACAGTGCTGAGCCGGTCTGTGCAGCAAATGAACGTTTTTTGTTTTTGTTTTTATCAACACCCTTAGCATCCGTGTAGGAAACTACACAGGGCATTTCCCCATTAGCACTGTGTAGCTGACCCTGTCAGTAACGGCACTGCTGCCCTCGCTAAAGGAACCTTGTTTTCCTTGGGTCCTTACTCAGGCGTTGGGCCGTCACTAACCACTGCCTTTGGGCATATCGCCCCATTCCCTCTCTACAAGCTCATGTGAACTGTTGAGGCGCACCTTATGCTGTGGTAGGATAATGCATTAGCTTTACAAGTCACAAAGGCTTTCTTCATCAGATGGTAACACGAACAAGTGAGTGGATAGAAACTTCTCAGAGTTTGCACCCAAGGCTGGCATGCAGGGTTTGCAGAGATGCAATTCTCTGACTCTAACAGTTATACATCTTGCAGAAAGAGGACTGAGGAATACTATACTGTTTACAAAGATGCTTTCAATTACATAGTTAAAGCAGTCTAGTTTTTTGTGCATCCCAACACATGTGATAATTAAGCGCAGCCTAAAAATATAGACTAGCAAATTGGAACATATGTATATTTCTGGTCATGGTAAAAATGTCTTAGAGTGCAGTGTTTAAAAAGGCATTTAGCTAAAAAACAATCCAATTCTCATTGCTTGCTCTGTAGGCCCATTTCATCTCTAAAATCCAGAACATCCTGTCCTCTCTCTCTCTTCCTCTCCTCCTCCTACCTCTGCTTCCCTCTTTTCCCCTGGCCCTTCTGTGGCCACCTCTCCTCCCTCCTTCTCTGCCTTTCCCCTGTTCTCTCCAGACAATGTTTCTAGACAATTCTGATCTATGTAGGTCTGGTCGAAACAGGTTCGCTGCTGCTCCTCTAAAACCATCAAGGACCCATTGACACCCTGGCTCCTGCTTTGACTGCCTTCTGCAACCACTCCTTCACCACTGGAGTCTTCCCTCCCCCCCCGAAGCACTCCCTTGTGCATCCTCTTCTTAAGAAACCCTCAGCTGACCCCTCATGCCCTGCTAACTACCGCCCAATCGCCATCACTCCTTTCCTGGGCAAACTCCTGGAAAAGCGGGCCATCTCCCAGGTTGACCTTCCCACTGAATCTGTTGGTTGCCACCATGACCAGAAGTCTGGCTTCAGAGCTGCCAGAAGCACGTAAACTTCTCTTCTGAACATCCATGAAGACCTGCTCTCCAAGCTTGGCTCCAATACCCCCTGTGTCCTCATCTTACATGATCTCTCTTCTGCCTTTGACACAGTCAACCATGCCATCCTTCTCAACCTTCTCCGTGATAACCTGGGTATCACTAATCAGGACCTGGCTTGGCTGACCGCTTTCCTCTCAGATCGACCCTCCCAGGTTCAACTTGGGTCCTTCCTCTCCTCTATCTCTATCTCTACCTGTGGTGTTCCCCATGCGTCTAACCTCTCTCCCTGGCTGTTAAATCAATACCTGGCACTTCTTGCCCACCGCATTGCCGCTCTCTGCCCCAACTTTCAGTGCTATGCGGATGACACTCAGCTCATTCTCAGGCTCCCTTCCGCTACCTCTTCTCCTTCTCTCATCTTTGACTGTCTATCCGCTATCCAGGAGTGGTGTGCCACCAATGATCTCTGCCTTAATGCGAGTAAGACTGAGATTCTCCTCATCGGCACACCTGCTCCCTCCTTTCCTGACACTCTCTGGCAGGCCTCTCTTGGCCCCCTTCCTGCTCCCACCTGCAAGGCTAAAAACCTCGGGGTCATCTTCGACTCCACACTCTCCTTCTCTCCTCACATCTCTGACGTCTCTAAGAAGTCACACTACCAGCTGCACCTCCTCAGAGGTATTCTTCCTTTCCTTTCCTTCCCCCAGAAGATCACTTTCTCCAGAGCTCTGGTTCTCTCTAGGCTGGATTACTGCAACCGCCTTTTTCTAAATCTGCCTGCTTCTACTCTCCGTCCTCTGCAACTCATCCAGAACAGGGCTGCAAGACTTGACCTTGGCTTCAATCCCAGGGATCATATCGTTCCAGGATTGAAATCTCTACACTGGCTCCTAGTGGCTGCGAGGATTAAGTTCAAAACCCTCTGTATTTTCCACAAGGTCTTCTGGGGCCTCGGGCCTCAATACCTCCAACTCTCTCTTCCTAAATAACTTCCTTCTCAAGCTCTTCGCTCATCTGCCTCCAACTCCCTCAGTGACAGTCGCTTCTCCAAGCAACGAGTTGGTTATAGATCTTTTTCTTCGGCTGGGGCCTCCCTCTGGAACAGCCTCCCTGCCACCCTGAAACTTGAGGAGAACCATATCTGGTTCCAGAAGCACCTCAAGACCTTCCTCTTTGCTTCTGCTTTCTCTCCTCTTCTTCCCTGCTGTTCTCCTGACTGAAACTGCACTGGTCACTGGCTATCCTCCGATCTCAGTCCCAGGTCCCCTCCCTGCCAGCTGCATACCTGCACTGCCTCCCGGCACCCCTGCACTTGGGGTCTGTTTGTGTATCCCTACAGTACCCCCAGCTCTTGACACTTGATGACTGCACTTACCCCTGCACTTGCCACTAGCTGGCTGCACTTTTACCTACTGCTTTTATTTATTTTTACTGTTGATCCTATGTATTGCACTGCACGCTCCCAACCCTGCGCCCTTTCCCTTTCCCCCCTCCCATGCACTTGTGCAATCTCAATGTCACCTGACCTAGTAAGATCGTTGTTGCTGTCTTCCCTCTGTCCCCCCTCCCTTACCTCATTGCGCTTTGAAACACTTGTGTATAGGGGCGTTATAAATGCCATATCATATCATATCACAACTGACTAACACGTATTACAGAGGGAAACAACAGAGGTTTCACAGAGACGTAGGTTTCATCGTTCCATGTAATAATGTCCCCGCAAAAATGTCCCCTGACAAAAAAGTTTCTGTTTTTTGGGGAGACATTATTACATTGAACATGCGAAGACAACCCCTCAACTCCTGTTTTTAAAATTTGTAAATGGGAGCATGGGACATCCCCCGTATCCCATCCCCATACATAATGTCACCATATATAATGTTGCCAATGGCTTAATCCGGTGACATTATGTACAGGGACATTATGTATGAGGACTTTATTACCTGATGCTGGTTTCACGTCTCACTATGGTGATCACTGCAGCCTGGCTCATCAGGCAACATACCATGTGAACACCGGTAACGTACTTCTCAGTTTCATGTCAGTTACAGCAATGATATCCTCCTCTGCCAATACATAAACGTCGCACAACATTTTCCCATACCTAAAAGAACTGGCAGCGCCTGCTATCCACTTTTAAACATAGTGTAACACTCGCTTTTACACACCATTTTGCTTTCCTTACAACACTACCCACTGCCAGGGGCGCTGTGGGGGTGGGGGGGGGCTAAGGGGGCTATAGCCCCTGTTCTTTTGTTTGTAGCCCCGGATAGAATCTCAAGAGCTACAGCCAAAAGACTAGGTAGACCCCAGTCCCAACAGTTCCGACATCAGCATAGCCCCAGGTCTTTTCCAGACCTAGCAACTCCCCTGCCCACTGCTCTGCGCATATCAGGCCAGCACAGGAAAACACACACACACACATCATGCACCAGCAAAATGGCCCCCAAGTTGCACCATGGCTGAATGATCCACTTCAGGCATGCATTTAGACTCCTCTAAATACAGGTCCTTTTCAGCCCTTTTCTCTCACCTATTATTATGTAACATATTTAACTCAGAGTGAAATCCCGTAAACTGAATTTCAGCGCAATTGTGCACATACATTTAAAAATGTCAACCATTAACTCAGCTCTTCTGACTCCCCTCCTCTATTGCCACAGGGCTTTTGCCCAGTCTCATAAAGGCATTTCCTATGATGAAGACCCGAGGCAAGGAAACTGTGCCAAATGACATGTATGTTTTACTACTGTTGTTTAACTGTTCATTTTCATTCACTAACCCTATGTGGCTTCTTTAAATGATTCTGTCTCATTTCATCACTTATTCTATGCCACGCACTGTGTTTTTTCCGCCCCTTCTTGCTTCCAGAGCTAATACATGGCCACAAACCCAGGTCACCCTATTTTCAACAACTTCAAGCACTAAACACCCTAAAACACATGATTCTAATTGTAATTGTTTATTTGTAAAGCGCTTACACACAAGTGAAGTGCTTCAAGGCACAATCTACTGTTGTGTTGCTCTCGAAGCAGAGCATGCCAGGAATCCAGCCTGTTATTTAATCCTCATTCAGCCATGAAGGGAAGATATCTCCGTGAAGCTCCCTGCTGTATCTGTGCTGCCAGAGAAGGCGCTTTGCCCCTCCCCAACGTTATTCCTGTAGATCAGACTGCAAAGGTCCATTCTGTAGTCCACCTGAAGGTGCTTGATTCCTGCAACACTTCTCCTAACTGGATATGTTGCAGGAACAGGCTGGCCCCTGTCATTTCTAAGGGAATCTTGTTTTGTGCATTTGTTGATCAGCTACTGGATGGCCAAAGTCTAATATTCCATCAGATCCGCAATTAAAGAAGGCAATGATTAAGATCATCAACGGACTCCTTCTTCCCACGTTGTGCCTCACCATTTTTCACTGGTGCAAAGTGACTTTGCACTGCCAACCAACATCCTGAATCGTGGAGCAGCGCAAAGTGTATTTTTGCAGTGCAAAGTACTTTGCACCAGTGAAAAGCAACTTTGCAGCATGCAAATAAATGCCATGAATCAGGCCCTAATGTTGAACATATCAGCCATCTGAACAGCGTTTCTAGAACATTATACATATTGGGGTGGCTTCTCAAACATTGGTGGGCTTGGAGACAAGGAACATTGGCTTGGCACCTGCAGATTTCACTTGGCAGGTCCCTGATTCAGTTATGGATTTTGGGAGCTAGAGGTGGACCTGCCTGTAGCTGCCCAGATATGCAACAAGACTCCCTCCTCCCCTCCCCCATGTAGAATCAGATGTTGGTAGCTCCCGTCAATTGAAAGAAAATGCATTGTCCCAATAGCCACACATTGTCACTCCCACCAACCCACATGCTGCCAGAAAGTTCATGCAGGGGTGTCCAACTTCAGGCATCGAGCACCGGAAAGTTGTTGGATTTTCAGGGAACCCATCATTAATATTCACATGATAAATTTGCATACAATGATTCTAAATGTATGTACAATTTTCCTCATGAATATTGATGAGCGGTATCCTGAAAATCCATCAGGATTCTGGAACTTGAGGCCCGGAGTTGGACAACCCTGGAGGAGTGATCAGCCTTACACTTTTCCACATCTATTCTGGAGGTAGAAATGCAAAAACAAATAGAAGCACTCATGTAAAGCATGAGCGTTTCTTTTCGGACAGATCAATTGCCAGAACTGGTGCTATTGTGCTTCTCCTGCGCATTCCCTGCGAGAGGAAACCTAGGCATGCGGGGAAGAGGGCTGGTGTTCCTAAAATCAAAGCATATCTTTTGTGAATTAGTGTGATCTGTGGTGAGTGGCAGAGAGAATCTGCCTAAGCAAATGCTTTTTTTGTGCGGACAGATTCACGTATTTGAATCATTTTGCGAGCAGAGTGTAGGAATGTGATCACCTGGTGACTGCACGGGACCTGCGCATCAGCAACAAAAAAAAGAAATAGATTTAGTCCAGTTCTGGGTCAGTCACCCTCCAAAGTGACCTGAAGCAGTGTTGCTGTTTTATGGTACAAAAAATGAATGGAAATAGGGGACTAAAAATAGTGGGGAACACAATAGTTTCCCCACATAAAGTAAGCACAGTTTAAACAGTTTCATTCTCTCTCTCTCTCTCTCTCTCTCTCTCTCTCTCTCTCTCTCTCTCTCTCTCTCTCTCTCTCTCTCTCTCTCTCTCTCTCTCTCTCTCTCTCTCTCTCTCTCTTTCTCTCCCATGACTGCCTCCAAAATGATAAAATCTTCATATGGGATTGTGTTACACTATGGTGTACTGCAGCTTTAATGAAATTCTATTCTATTCTATTAATATTTATATAGCGATAAAACAGCAAGCCCGTAGGCATCAGAGCGCTGATGCAAACAACCAACAATGATCACATAAGAATTCTTTGTTGGTTGTATCTGACAGTGTCTCTAAACTAAGATTTACAAATGTGTCTGTGAAGTTGGCTAATGAGTCTTTACAGCTCTTTCTCCATCTATATATAGGTGCATCAAAAGGACACTGGGCCATTTCCGGGGTGGGCAGGGTGGGCCACTGCCTCGAGTTTAAGATGAATTTAAAAGCCCTGTCAGACATATCTGTATGTTTTGCTTTGTATCTGAAGTACAAAGAAAGAAACAGGACAGCACATGGCCTGTCACATATGTTTTTAAACTGTCCTTCTTGTCAGAAGGGTATTTTAAATGGGGAGCGATTAGTGGTGGATGACTGAAAGCACAGCTGAGAGTGGGTTATTGTCAGTAGCTATTGTTACTTGGATGTCCCTTTATAAGTGCACATGTGTGATTAGAAAGGGGAGGCTTGCATATGAAGCTGCATGCGGTGTAAAACAATGACTTCAAACAGGTGATCTTACTATGCATTTTTTTTCACTGCTCTCGAAGGGTCTGATTCACAGAAGCATTTTATAATGGTGCAATCCCAAGGGGAAACGGTCTGTGAATCAGGCCCTAATTCTGCATTGCTCAGCTGTAAAACACAGAGATGTGCTTCGTTTAAGACATATCTGAACCAACTACAGTTGCAAGTATATGTGATCTCATGTCAAATTTGCAGACTGAATTCAAATCTCAACTTCATTACTTAACTTCAGTGTATGATCCTGGGAAATTCATTCAATCTCACCGTGAAAGCACCACCATTGTATGGCCAATGACATGTTTTACTTCACAGTCTGTGCCATTCCAAAAACGCCTTACTCGTGGTTTACTGGACTACAGTTGTTTGCAAAGTCAAATGCATTCTTTATTGCAATGCATCCACCATAGAAAGAAATGCGTATACTTTTTCCAGATATGTGGATTTCCCTAAAGATCTTGGAGGGCACTGTTGTTAATTGCCGAGCGGAATGTCAGCCAAATAGATCTTATTAAAACATATTTACAGTCTTTAAGGGCTGAGCAGTGCTATTGCTTCTAGAATACAATGGCGAGCAAAAGCATGAGAAGCATGGATAATGCACCAATAAACCCTTTTGCAACAGCAACAACTAGGGCAGTGGTCTGCCAGCTTTGGCTCACCAGATGTTTTGGACTACAAATCCCATCATTCCTAACCAGCATAGTCAATTGCCAGATATCATGGGAATCGTAGTCCAGAACATGTGAAGAGCCAAAGGTTGCAGACTCCTGAACTACGATATATTTCTTTAGACATGGAACCTTGCTTGCAATATTCTTGGCTACTTTATTTACTTCAGAGGCAGATTTAACACTCGCCAGGCAGACAAATGCCAGCGGGCCCCTGTACCCTGCCCCACCCCTTCCCAGTCTCTCAGAGCACACAGACCCAGCTCCTACTCCACCTTTTCATTTTCTCCATTCCTGGCCCAATGTAGAGCAGGTACGGCGGATGTGTGTACATCACCTGCCCTGGTCACTGGGCCTATATTTAGCAAGGTGCCAGTGGTCTTGGTCTGACGTCTAACTGATCCGGAAGGTGTGTTCATTCGGAAGGCCCGGAAGAAACTGCAAAGAAGAGAGAAGTTTGTTACTGCAGCATCGGTTTGCATAGGCAGCCAGGAAAAAATCAAGTGTTACCCCTTTTTCTCCCTTCCTGTGTGCTTCCATGTGCACTTCACTGACTTGAATCATGTTGTAGTGACCTGGGCTCTGGGGGTTTATTGGTCCAGCCCCACAGGCATCCCTTTGTGCCCTGTCCTGATTTCCTAGGATGTCTTCTCCTTTCTAGTCCCCGCTGCCCCATTTCCCCCCTCGACGCAAAAATAGGGCTCCTGGTTGGGGACCTATTCTACCCAGGAGGGTAAATTAGAACAAAGTATACAAATGAATAGGTCCGAAGGACGTTATGCTCAACGATACATTCCCAGACAAAAAACAAATGAATTGACCTCTGCATATATACACAAAGAATCACTCTTCACTACTGCTAGTAGAGATAAAAACACTTGTTTTTATATTCAGAATAAATTATTCAGAAAAAAGACATCACAAACAGGTTGGCTACACCTGAACAAGGAGAAAAGTTTTTTTGAAACACACACTGAACCAAACCTTTTGGAACGAACTCCTAATAGTGTGTGTATAACATAGACCAAAAAACAAATGGAGTTTGTTAACAGATTCACATAACAATATGTACAGATTTAACATATACGTCTAAAAACATGTAAAACAAAAACAGTAACACAGATGAATATTTTGCTTGTGTTAACAGTCTGAATAAGCTGTAGCTTAAGGGAGTAGTGGACCCACTACTCCCTTAAGCTACAGCTTATTCAGACTGTTCCATTCAGACTTTGTTCCATTCCCCCCTCTCCTTCTGGTTCACTGGGGCTGGGTCGATTATCCCATTCCCCTGGGGCCCTCTCCCCTTTTCTAGGAATTTGTGAAGCCCCCCAAGCCCTGTTCCCAACCTTGGGGTTACTTTGGCTGGCCCCACAACTTCAGTCCACTGGGCCCATGCCAAGATTTGCTGGATTTTTCTGTCCAAGCTACACCACTTCACCGTCTGTTCCTGGGCCTTGGGGGCTGTTTTTCCCAGCCTTTGTGACCCAGGCTATAAATGGTCCTCCTCCTGCCCCTCCACCACATAGGGAGAGCCACCTTCCCTTGTCAAAATGATTTTGCAGGCCACTTTAGGCCCAAAGGCAATGGCACATCAGGATCAGTTTGTGGCGTGGCATCATACATACCTCTTATGGTATCATTTGTTGCAAAAAGGCATTTAACCTAAACACAGCACAGTGAAATAACACATTAGGACTCTTAGGAATCCAAGGCACTGACCTTTAGATGTTTCTTTGTGTCCTACCTGGGTTTTTGAAGCCCCTGTACAACAAATGACATGCAGACTCCCTAATTCATATGTTATGACTTGACATGAGAAACATCACAGAACATAACATTACAAAAAGTGACATTGATCTGCAGTACACTATGAAATCATGGGTATTCAATGTGTGAGCCAAGAGGAGCTTGTTGTGCACTATATGAATCAAGAGTATATTATTAATTTGTAACAATTTAGCTCAGTGGGTTGAGCGCTCGCTTCTGTAATTTGCATGTGATCTTCAGGTCGAAGGCTCTAGTACTGCAAGGCCAACTCAGCCCTTCATCCTTCCGAGGTTGATAAATCGGTACTAACTTTGTTTGGGTGATAATTGTATGTGACTATGCTGTATGTATAGTGAATTGGCGAAAGCACTATTTAAAAAAAAAAAACAATAATTATAATTAACTAGAGTTTAGTGACTCTTGAGAGAAGTTGCAAACTCAATTGCTTTTATGGGCTCCCAATGTTGGTAGCTCAAACATGATGAGGTTGCATGATTTGCGAGGGATTACAAACTTTGTTAAAGAAGCGAAACCAGTATTTTGTCCCAGGCTGAGATTTAAGATCTTCACTATGTATCTTCCCAGATATAATTCATATCAGTATTTGCTAAGGTTTGGAAGTTCAAGGGTTAAAACATTATTTTCTAGCAATGTCTTGAAAAGTGCACAAATCACATCATCCAACCTCCTGACAGTATATACATTGTTATAGAAACAGGTCAAACAAAGGAATGTGATTACACATTTTGCCCATCCTGGATGCTAGGTTTTCCTTGTAAACCAAAAGAATTTTGTGGTGCGCAGTATATGTATGGACACGTTAGTATTAATATGTAACACCTCTATAGTTAATTACATCTGCGATGTTTAATCATATTTCCCATGTGTGGGTTAAGGACACCGGGGCCATGCATACAATGGATCTGCATGCTGTAGCAATTATCCTATGAAGTCACATCCTTTGCCCCTGTGTTTTTCTTCTTAATACTTGCCCTGCCACATACCCATTTATGTCAGTGATCAAACATTGGATCCAAATAGCCTTCTTAGAGCAATTCTTTTAGGAAAACATGTGGTCTTGATAAGCTGCAAGTAATTATTTATTGCCCTTGGCCTTCAAACATGTTCATTTCCAACATTATCGTCATACTTGATCATCCAATATTACCATAGATAGCAACGTCTGCTGAGGAGACCCAGCTGTTTCCAGTTAGTCAGACCTCTAAACACAGGTACAAGTAAAAAAGACAACTTAAAAAAAAAAGACTTTTGTCCCGAAAGTTCACCATTGTGCACTTGTGGCAGCAATTAACTCTGCCCACGCTATTCTCTGCCTCCATGACCCGCCCACCTAGGGCCCTTTGTCAGGTGCTGCCCACTGGGCCCTTCGCCTTTACTCTGCCACTGGTTTACTTATAAGTAATTTAATTACAAGTGAATGAAACATGTTTTTTGCAATTATTGTATAATGTTTTGGAGGGTTTGCAGTGCCGGGTTACCAGTATAGGACAGGGTAGCTAGTATTTTTTCCTGGGCACTGTGCTGTCTAGAAACTGCCCCGCAGGACGACCTATTTTTCCATATTTCGGTTCTATTGTGAACCACGGTCAAATATATAGCCAGTTAAACAGGTTCCCAATTCTTGAATGAAACATGACTTGTGTTGCTTCAAATGAATTTGTTTACTATTCCATGCAAACTAAAGAGATTGAATTGTTCTCATTGAAAACATAAAACGAGTGTCCCTTTTTGGGAGCAAATATTAATGCACAGTCATGTCTTGCAAACTAAAGTGTCACTGCAAATAAACATTAGAAAGGAAATGTGAGGAATTCATCTGCATCCGGGACCACTTGATATGAGGGGTCCTGGTGTCAAAGGACCTTTTGCTCCATGGTTAATCTGACCGTGCTTTTCCTCCTGCCCGGTTTGTACCCGTCTAATTTTCCCATATGACGTAATGACGCACAATTACGGCTCTATGTGAATTTCATTCTTTTATTTCTAATCATTTGCATTGTGTCTATGTAAAATGTGTTCCTGTTCTGTAGGGTGCAAGTAATTTCTTCGTGTATTTATTTATTATTATTATGATTATTATTTAAACTAGTTTATTCAATTTAACATCTTAAAAACATTTTCATTCGGCCACATATGTATAATGTGAATCGTGTCCAATGAACCTACAGAACATGTGAAACTTGGTGTAGCAGGATCAACAACAAATTATGCATTATATGTTCTCAATATAGTACTATAGCAGTGAGGGTGAAAATCCACTTGTATTACTTCATTTATTAACAGCAACAGACATTTCCCTATGCGCTCCAGCGCGCGACGGCGTCACAGTGAATCCAGCGAACGGTTCAATAAAACAAACAATTGTTTGATTCCCAATGGTAAATTGCTCCTTGCGGCTTCAGATGCAATAATGTTTGGCATTGTTTCTCATATGCAGTAAGGCAGTTATTCAAATCTTTCAGCACGTGCCTGTGCGCACACAAGGAAGCACTCTGATGCTTATAAGATCTGACCGGAGGAGCAGGGGAATTTTATTTGCATTACTTGGTCTTTTTTAATTTGTGTTCTCTGAGAAGCACTGGAAGTAGGAACAGGCCGGGTGTGATACATCCAGGTGAGCAACAGAGCAAACACACAGCAGCACCTTTTGGGGCTGCGAACGTTCAGTCCATAAAGTCGAATGAACACATATGGGAGCGGTGAAAAAGAAAAAGAAGACTTTTGTATATTGTGGCTCCCTGCAATAGGGAGAACATTTGGATATCTGACAACATGTTTCATAAATTGCTATTTTTCATTACATGTGTAATGAAGCCCAGGTCTTGTTTAAATTCTTCTTACAGGGTATAAGTGTTAAGACGGATTTCTGAACTCTGTCCTGGTGGCGCAGAGGTTCAGAAGGCCAACCTAATTACTTGGAACAGGGTAACCTCTGGACAAGCCAGACCAATCAAGGTAGCGATCGCGGCGGTCAAGACTAGGTCTCAAGAGGGGTGAGGGTGACTGAAAGCCCGCAATGAGCACACAAAGCAAGAGCGCTTACAAACTACTCCAAACAGTTGTTTATATCAAAAATAGATACACATTTATTATAAGGCCTTGAAACTAATAACCACAGTAAAAGCAGCAATATACAACGATATTAAACCAACACATACACTATCCACCCAATATATATACAGAATACACAGTTTCACAGCATTAGCAGCACGAAATATGTTATCCACCTGCAGGGGAAGGAAAACAGGCAGTGCGAACCAATGCGTGTGATATGTCCGCCTTCTGAGGCCCCTAACTAGATGGTAGTCCAATCCCTACGAAGAGTGGAGCCTAGCGCTCAAAAGTACCTGCACACGCCGGTGCCAATGGGCAGAAGGTGAAGCTCTTCGGAGGACGTTGAACAGCTCTGTAGGGAGCTCTAATGAAGGAGAACACGGTCCGCGACTCTAGCGCAGCCTCCACTGTGAGGCAGAAGCAGGGCGCGAGTACGGACAAGGGGTGCTGTATTTACAGCGGGGAAAAGCAAGAGGCACTGCAGGAGGGCGACCAGATCCTAGCTAATCTACTCACCGGTCCCCGAAGCAAGCAGGCCCGAGCTTCTCCTCGATAGATGCAGCTTCTGGCAGGTTCTGAAGAGCAGGGAACGTCTCGTCGTCGTGCAGAGTAAAAAGACGTCCCGATCGAAGAAACAAGCACAGTTTTGTCGCCACAGCAGGGCAACGGAACGGCCAGGTGTATTCAAGCCAAACGAGCACTGCTCACCTCTAGCTTAGGGTTGCTAAGCAAACGAAGCGTGTGAGCGTGCCCCGGACTCAGAATACCACCCAACCTGTCGGCGATTACAGAGCAGGACTCCTTAGTAAGCTGGTCAGTCAACTGGATGGCCCAGGGACACTTCCGAAGGCTTACGGCAGGAGTTGATGAAGGTGCCGGGAATAGCTGGTCCTGCTATTCCAATAGGTCGAAGCGCCAGTACAGGCCTTCTTGTTCGATCTTAGGTGGAAAGGGCTTCACCGGACGACAGCAATGAGGAGCAGAAGTTCTTCAGGGGGTCACCAGCGATTCCTCGGTCCAGCCTCGTGTTCGCAGGATACTTGGCTCCTGTATCCCTGGGTTCGTAAGAACTCAGGAGATCGACATGGTAGTGGTGTTTCCAGCTCCCTCTTATCCACGGTTCCCTTCGCGCCAAAACGGAGGGGAGCCAATGGGAGATCCGCTCATCAACACACATACCATACGTGGACCAATCACGGACCACGGTGGTCCCAGGCATTCACACCACCCTAGACTCTCTGGCACCCAGGATGTGTATTGGGACCAGACAGCCCATCCCACATCCTGGGGGCACTCAAACGACATGTAGAAGCCCGCGAAAGCAACCGTGTTTCGCGGGAAACTACATGCCCAAATAAGGAAGGCCCCGGGTCGCCTGACCCGGGGGAAGGTAAAGGGAGCAAGACGGACAGTGGACTAGACAAAGGAGCCTCGTGGTCCGGCCATTTTGGGTAGCCGGGCCACCCTTTTGTGTTCGCGGCAAAAAGGTGCTCAGAACGGCAAAAGGAGCTCAAAATAAACCAAATGATCGCTGCCACCAGCCCAGTCCCTGAATGACTTGCACCGATCCAAAAACCATCCTATAAGAGTGTCTAGGGTCTGTAGAAGGCTAGAGACCCAAGAGAGCTGTAACTTAGCTTACAGTGCCCTCTTGTGTCGTGTTGCACTAAAATGGCGACACGATAAAAGAAACTACGGGAAACAGCGTTCCCCGGTACTGACTGTCTTAAGGGCATGTCAGTTTCCCCGTAAGAAAGGAGCGAAAGCCCAGAGGAGTACAGCAGAAGGCTGCACTTCTCTGGCAAAGTCAAGAAAACAGGTTGAAAACAATAGCAAAAAGTTTAGGGGTTGCCACATGGAAGGAAAGTTCCCTACAATAACGAAATCTTTCCTAACACTCGCCCCTCCCAGACTATGGACAGGGGGAACTAATCCACCCCTGGATGAGTCTCTTGTTCAGGTCGGTAAAACATTCTGGACAACCCATCAGCATTGCTATGTTGGACACCTGGCCTATGCTCAATAGTGAAGTCGAAGCCTTGTAGACTTATGGACCACCTAAGCAACTTTGGATTCTCCCCCTTCATGTTCATTAGCCACTTTAACGGCTTATGGTCAGTCTGCACAGTGAAGTGGGTCCCATAGAGGTAGGGCCGCAGCTTCCTTAGGGCCCACACAACAGAGAAACATTCTTTCTCTACCGTGGACCATCTGAGCTCTCTGTCCTTAAGCTGGCGACTAATAAAACCGATAGGGTGTTCCTTACCCTTCTCATCTACTTGTGATAGTACAGCTCCTATCCCAGTGTCAGAGGCATCCGTCTGCACGATAAAAGGTCTTTGATAATCAGGGGCCCTGAGCACAGGGGCCTGGCACAAGGAGTCTTTCAAGCCATTGAAGGCCTTCTCACACTCGTCAGTCCAAGTTACCTTCTTGGGTTTCTTCGGAGTTGTGAGGGCAGTCAGAGGAGCAGCTATGGTGCCATAGTCTGCCATAAAATTGCGGTAATAACCCGTGAGTCCTAAGAAGGCTCTCACTTGGGTTTGTGTAGTGGGGGTAGGCCAGTCTTGTACTGCTTGTACTTTACTGGGGAGAGGCTGTATCCTTCCTCCACCTACTTCATGCCCAAGGTAAACCACTGAGCCTTGTCCAATCTGGCATTTACTCGCCTTTATGGTCAAGTGGGCTTTCTGAAGAGCCTGGAGCACAATCCCGAGGTGTTTCACATGGTCTTCCCAGGTGGCACTGAAAACTGCTATATCGTCCAGATATGCAAGACAGAATTCGTCCAACCCATTCAACACATGATTCACAAGCCTCTGGAAAGTGGCAGGTGCATTCTTCAATCCGAACGGCATTACCCGGAATTGGTAAAGCCCGTCGGGAGTTGAAAATGCTGTCTTCTCCTTGGCATGTTCTGCTAAAGCTATTTGCCAATAGCCCGCAGTCAGGTCAAACGTGCTGAGGTACTTGGAGGCACCCAAGGTATCCACCAGCTCGTCAGTTCGAGGCAAGGGGTGAGCGTCTGTCTTGGTGACAGCATTCAGAGCCCTGTAATCCACGCAGAACCTCAATTCAGACGTGCCTGCTTTTGGAACCAGAACCACAGGACTGGACCAAGGACTACTAGAGGGTTCAATCACCCCAAGGTCTAACATCTTGTTGACCTCGGTCTTAATATAAGACCGTACTTTATCCGACATCCTGTATCCCCTACTTTTGGTAGGTACACTGTCTCCTGTGTCAATGTTATGTTTGCACCAAGGTGTCAAACCAGGCGACTGTGAAAACAGGGGGGAAAACTGCCTAAGCAAACTTTTCACCTCAGCCTGCTGATCAGAAGTCAGGTGAGGGGCCACTCGGACACCCTCAACGGAGCTATCTGAAGGACCGCTTTGGAACAGGTCGGGAAGAGGTTCTGACTCCTCTTCCTCAACGTCTGACGCCAGTAGCAGTGCTGCGATTTCGACTCTTGGGACGAAAGCCTTCAGCCTATTTACGTGGAACACTTTTGGAGCCTGTCCAGGCCTTCCAAGGTCCACTAAATAGTTCACCTCACCCAGGGGCTCCACCACTGTGTAAGGGCCTGACCATTTGTCCTGTAAAGCGCGAGGCCTTATAGGGTTCATGATCAGGACTTGCTGACCAGGGGTAAAGTGAATTAAGGAAGCTTTCTGGTCGTACCAATGTTTCACCAGCGCTTGTCCGGCCTTCAACTTTTCACTAGCCAAGCCCATCAGGAGTACCATCCGTTTTCTGAGCCCTAGCACATAGTCAACTACATTGGTAGTAACAGGGGGAGTGGGCATCTCCCATCCCTCTTTGACGATGGCTAAGGGTCCCCGTACGGGATGACCGAACAGAAGTTCGAAGGGGCTGAAGCCAACACCCTCCTGTGGTACCTCTCTGTAGGCAAACAACAAGCATGGTAAAAGAAGGTCCCATTTCCTCCTCTGGGGCTCCTCCAGAGCCCCAATCATGCTCTTTAGCGTTCTGTTGAAACGCTCCACCAGACCATTGGTCTGGGGGTGGTATGCAGAAGAGAACTTGTAGGTGACCCCACATTCTTTCCACATAGCCTGCATATACTTCGACATAAAGTTGCTGCCACGATCTGACACAACTTCTTTAGGGAAGCCAACCCTAGTAAATATGCCGAGTAACGCTTTTGCAACTGACTTGGCAGTTACAGTCTTTAATGGGATGGCCTCAGGATACCTGGTTGCATGGTCGACCAGCACCAGGATAAACCTATTGCCTGAGGATGTTTGCGGGTCAAGGGGACCAACGATGTCGATCCCTACCCTTTCAAATGGTACCCCCACAACTGGGAGCGGTACCAACGGAGCTTGGATTGTCGCGCCAACCTTACCAGACAACTGGCAGGAGGCACAACTCCTGCAGTGACTTTCTACTTGCACCCCCATCTTGGGCCAGTAGAAGTGCATAGATAACCTTTGCTTGGTCCTCTTCATTCCAAGGTGACCAGCAAGGGGAACTTCATGCGCCAACTGCAGGAGGAAGGGTCTAACAGAAAGGGGAACCACCAACCTCCTATGGTCTCCTTCTGTAGACTCTGTGGGCTCACTGTACAGGAGTCCACCTTCCCAATAAATCCGATGCTTCCCAGGAGGTTCACCCTCAAGCTGGGAGCAGGCCTGTCTCCTTAGGCCTTCCAGAGATGGGCACTCACGTTGGCCCTTACTGAAGTCGTCCCTATCAGGACCTCCTTCAACTAACAAGTCTTTTAGTTCAGGATGGTCGTTGGGGTCGAACACTTCAGGCATCGCCACCTCCTCGTCAGGCTCGGGCGATTGACCAACTCCCTCCACCGCAGTGGTAGGCGAGTTCGGGGGAATATTCTCTTTCCCCCGTCGGGACTTGTTGACTCCTTTCGCCTTGGGTTTCCCCTTCGGCTGGGGCGGCGTATTGGACTTGGCCAATGCTGCCCGTGCTTGAGACCGTGTGTAGGGTCTTTCGGCAGTGTCTCCTACGAGCCCTAGAGCTCTGAGATCATTGCCCAACAAGACCTTTCCCGGGACGTTTCTCTGAATGCTCACTGGAATCCTAACTGCTGTACCATTTAAAGTTAGATTAACAGGGATCACGGGAAACATACGGAGGGGGCCGTCAGCCAACTTAGTGGGCATCAGAGTAGCTCTGGCAACTTCCTCTGAGTCTACCAAGGTAGAATCCACTACAGTTCGACTGCACCCACTATCCCTAAGAGCTGGAGTATCCACTCCATTGATCAGCACACTGTCTTTAAAGTAGTGCTTGGTATTATCCGGAATCCTAGCATACGCCTCTGCGACTTTAGGCTCCCAGGAACCCAGGGACACTAAAACTACCTCAGCCTCTATTCCGCTGGGAAATGAGTCTGAGGAGAAGGATGCTCCTGTAATCTCTTCTTCCTCGTAGGAGGAGAAGGCCAGATTAGCGGAGTGGACCCCCAAAGGTCTAACCTTACAACGGGGATCCCCCTTCACATGGTCAGTTGCTCCACAAGAAAAACAAGCCCCATTGGGTCTGTTTACGTAGGGAGGCTTATTATAACCAGAGTTCTGTTTCGGAGGCGAACCTCCACTACCCTGTGAGTTCTCGGATGGCTTACCCTTATTTTTCTTTTTGTGGCCCTTATGGGAAGAAGATTTAGCAGATTCCCCACCCTCCACATCTTTGGACTTTTTCCCTTCCTCCTGCTTACCAGGATGAGTTTTGTCCTTATGGGACACTCGATGTGACACCCATAAATCTGCTGCAATGGCCAGCTTCTTAGGATCTATCTCCTTCGAATCGGCCAAATGCTGCTTAAGCTCCGGGGAAGAAGAAGCAAAAATGTGTTCCAGCATGACCAGATTGATCATGCCTTCGAAGGTAGAAACCTTATAACCTTCAACCCAGCCAGTCAAGTTTTTCAGGGACTCAGCTACATACGACACCCAAGTACCACCTTCCTTTTTCTTATACTCTCTAAACCTTTTCAAATATTGGGTCGGAGTCTTCCCAAACTTTAAAATGAGAGTCTGCTTCAACATTGCAAAATCAGCGCGCTCAGCCTTCGACATTTCCATAATGGCACTGCAACCAGAATGGGGCAGTCTGCTGAGTAACCATGCAATCTTATCCGCATTATCAACCTCTTGAACCTCGCATGCATACTCAAACGCATTTAACCAGTCCATAATGTCATTTCGTTCCTCATACACACTGAGCAGATCTTTTGGAAACCGTGGATGAGAGGAAGCCCCAGAACCATGTCCAGGACCCTTGGACCCATTTGCGAACTGAAGCTTGGCCAGTTCCAACTGGTGATCCCTGTCTTTTTGTTTTTCTGCCTGGTCGATTTTCAGTTTGGCTATGCTGAATTCAAGCTCCTGCTGCCTAAACCGCAGCTCTTGCTTCTTGAATTCAAGCATAGCCTCCCCATCAACACTGGCAGAGGAAACGTTAGACATTACATCCTCCCTGTCCTCGTGGTCGTGATGGATCAGTGCAGCGGCAGAACCGTCGGTTCTGCCAGTGAGAGCAGCCCCACCACCTTCTGCACTGTCCTCGGAAGTTATAGCGTCAAGCTGCGCTTCTTGCCACGCCACGATTCTCTGGATCATTTCCAATTTAGTGCCTTGAGAGGAAACCCCTCTCTCCGCACACATCTTCTTCAATGTTTCAGATTTCGAAGCATTTAAGGTTAATAAAGTATTCGTTTCCATACTGTTGATAGGACTATGGCCTTTTTAACGTTATATTCAATACTTTACTGCGTGTCCTGGTTGGAATAACCTGAAAACGCCTTAGCTCGTGCGCAACACTGGATACCTTCAGTCGTATCCCACCGCTGTACACCAATTTGTTAAGACGGATTTCTGAACTCTGTCCTGGTGGCGCAGAGGTTCAGAAGGCCAACCTAATTACTTGGAACAGGGTAACCTCTGGACAAGCCAGACCAATCAAGGTAGCGATCGCGGCGGTCAAGACTAGGTCTCAAGAGGGGTGAGGGTGACTGAAAGCCCGCAATGAGCACACAAAGCAAGAGCGCTTACAAACTACTCCAAACAGTTGTTTATATCAAAAATAGATACACATTTATTATAAGGCCTTGAAACTAATAACCACAGTAAAAGCAGCAATATACAACGATATTAAACCAACACATACACTATCCACCCAATATATATACAGAATACACAGTTTCACAGCATTAGCAGCACGAAATATGTTATCCACCTGCAGGGGAAGGAAAACAGGCAGTGCGAACCAATGCGTGTGATATGTCCGCCTTCTGAGGCCCCTAACTAGATGGTAGTCCAATCCCTACGAAGAGTGGAGCCTAGCGCTCAAAAGTACCTGCACACGCCGGTGCCAATGGGCAGAAGGTGAAGCTCTTCGGAGGACGTTGAACAGCTCTGTAGGGAGCTCTAATGAAGGAGAACACGGTCCGCGACTCTAGCGCAGCCTCCACTGTGAGGCAGAAGCAGGGCGCGAGTACGGACAAGGGGTGCTGTATTTACAGCGGGGAAAAGCAAGAGGCACTGCAGGAGGGCGACCAGATCCTAGCTAATCTACTCACCGGTCCCCGAAGCAAGCAGGCCCGAGCTTCTCCTCGATAGATGCAGCTTCTGGCAGGTTCTGAAGAGCAGGGAACGTCTCGTCGTCGTGCAGAGTAAAAAGACGTCCCGATCGAAGAAACAAGCACAGTTTTGTCGCCACAGCAGGGCAACGGAACGGCCAGGTGTATTCAAGCCAAACGAGCACTGCTCACCTCTAGCTTAGGGTTGCTAAGCAAACGAAGCGTGTGAGCGTGCCCCGGACTCAGAATACCACCCAACCTGTCGGCGATTACAGAGCAGGACTCCTTAGTAAGCTGGTCAGTCAACTGGATGGCCCAGGGACACTTCCGAAGGCTTACGGCAGGAGTTGATGAAGGTGCCGGGAATAGCTGGTCCTGCTATTCCAATAGGTCGAAGCGCCAGTACAGGCCTTCTTGTTCGATCTTAGGTGGAAAGGGCTTCACCGGACGACAGCAATGAGGAGCAGAAGTTCTTCAGGGGGTCACCAGCGATTCCTCGGTCCAGCCTCGTGTTCGCAGGATACTTGGCTCCTGTATCCCTGGGTTCGTAAGAACTCAGGAGATCGACATGGTAGTGGTGTTTCCAGCTCCCTCTTATCCACGGTTCCCTTCGCGCCAAAACGGAGGGGAGCCAATGGGAGATCCGCTCATCAACACACATACCATACGTGGACCAATCACGGACCACGGTGGTCCCAGGCATTCACACCACCCTAGACTCTCTGGCACCCAGGATGTGTATTGGGACCAGACAGCCCATCCCACATCCTGGGGGCACTCAAACGACATGTAGAAGCCCGCGAAAGCAACCGTGTTTCGCGGGAAACTACATGCCCAAATAAGGAAGGCCCCGGGTCGCCTGACCCGGGGGAAGGTAAAGGGAGCAAGACGGACAGTGGACTAGACAAAGGAGCCTCGTGGTCCGGCCATTTTGGGTAGCCGGGCCACCCTTTTGTGTTCGCGGCAAAAAGGTGCTCAGAACGGCAAAAGGAGCTCAAAATAAACCAAATGATCGCTGCCACCAGCCCAGTCCCTGAATGACTTGCACCGATCCAAAAACCATCCTATAAGAGTGTCTAGGGTCTGTAGAAGGCTAGAGACCCAAGAGAGCTGTAACTTAGCTTACAGTGCCCTCTTGTGTCGTGTTGCACTAAAATGGCGACACGATAAAAGAAACTACGGGAAACAGCGTTCCCCGGTACTGACTGTCTTAAGGGCATGTCAGTTTCCCCGTAAGAAAGGAGCGAAAGCCCAGAGGAGTACAGCAGAAGGCTGCACTTCTCTGGCAAAGTCAAGAAAACAGGTTGAAAACAATAGCAAAAAGTTTAGGGGTTGCCACATGGAAGGAAAGTTCCCTACAATAACGAAATCTTTCCTAACAATAAGACAGACACCAGCATTCGTATAGAAATCAATATAGTGAATATCCCCTATTTTAATACAAGCACTGCCTATAGTTGCCAACTTAAAAATGAAAAAAATATAATAGGATATCTTCTTACAGGAGCCTAAAAAACATGTTTTTAGCTTTTTTGCAGAGTGGAAAACTGCAACACTGCCAGCAGTTAAGGTTTATGGTGACTGCTTTATCAAGCTTTTAAAATTATGATTATTTCCATTTTTCACAGTCGTCGAAGTGTACGAAAAGAAGTAGTGGAACTATGTTCCCTGCAGGACTTCACCCACTGCCCTCAATCCCCATCACCACGTCCCCTCCCACACACAATACACACCCCCAAACACTTGCACCTGCTGTTTAAGGGAACGTTCAGTGCAGTGCACTGAAAGTGCAAGTTTCAACTTCTTTCTACACTTTTATTTTAAAACGGAACGGCTTCTTTTTAAAATAAAAGTATAGGAGCTGAAAAGGTAATTTAAAAAAGTAGAGGAGCACTGCTCCCATCCGCTCCCGCTCACTAGGATCACTGGGAGGGGGTCCATATTTGTGATCCTTGGTGAACAGAAGTTGAGCTTTATCTTTATTTAAGCATTGTTGCTCCATGTTTAATCCCACCAGAGGTTGTGCTTTCACCTACTTGTATAGTGCTGGATTCATGTAACTTTTGGCACAGTTGAAACAGTGGCGATACACAAAATGTGGGGGCTCCCCTGCGAGCCATGCTGAGGGGGCCCACCCAACTCAGCAACAAATCATGGGGCGTGCCACACTCTGGGCCGGCCAACATTATCACGCGTGTGCAATATGCCTGAATGTGCTGTTGAAGGGGTATGCCACACACTGCACTAGGAGAAAGATAGAAATATGTGTTTTAATGCAATATACAGCACACATTCTGAGAAAAATTGGCTAAAAAGCCAGAGTGTTTGCAATGGTTTTGTAGGGTAACACCAATCCAATGCATGCAAGTCACCAACAGTGCACAGGGATATTATTGCTTTGCTATTAAAAATGCAATGCCCCAATGAAAACATGTCCACCTGGCTGCACAATGTAGACCGGTGTAGACACGTAATGACATTACATTAATGAATGCCAGGCCACATTAAGACATAACTATACTGGTTGCACCAAAATGGGAAGCAGTAACACTCATCAAGAAGAGAACACGCATTCAAGCCCGCGTCTCAGTGGCCTCTAACAACATATCCAAACTCTTTAAAATCTGCAAGTAACTGGTCAATCCTGTTGCAGCCTTTACTTCTCCTGTTCCCTCCCCTGCCCTCTGTATGGCTCTGTCCTTTCACCGATCTGCTAAAACTCACAACATCCTGTCCCCATCTCCTCTTCCTCTCGCTCTTCCTCTCCGGGCCCCATTTAGCCAGCTCTACTTCTATTCTTCCTTTCTCCTCTTTCTCTTGGACAATACCTGATGAGGTTTCTAGACAAGTCCGATCTATGAAAGTGTTGTCCAAACAGGTACTCCCCTGCTCCTCTAGAACCATCAAGGACTATATTGACACCCTCGCTCCAGTCTTGGCTGATTTCTGTAATGACTCTTTCGCCCCTGAAATGTTCCCCTCTCCCCTTAAGCACTCCCTTGTGCACCCACTCCTCAAGAAGCTGTCTGCCTTTCCTGCCTGCCTGGCATACTATCGCCAAATCCCCATTCCTGGGCAAACTGTTGGAAAAAACTGGTCATCTTACTTTCCACTCTGAATCTGTTGGTTGTCTTCATGACCTTCAGTCTGACTTCAGAGCTGCCAGAGGCACGGACACTGTTCTCCTGAACACCCGTGAAGATCTGCTCCCTAACCTTGATTACAGCATTCCTTCTGTCCTCATCCTCCTTGAAATGTCCTCTGCTTTCGACATGGTCAACCACGCCATCCAGATCAATCGACTCCATGAGAACCTGGGCATCACGAATTAGGCCCTTGAGTGGCTGACCTCCTTCCTCTTAGACTGCCCCTCCCAGGTGCAATTTGGTCCCTTTCTCTCCGCCACATCTCTCTATACATGTGGCTTTCCACAGGGCTCCATTCTCTCACGCTGGTTTTTCAACTTCTTTTTGGTCCCTTTGGCCCACCTGATCTCTACCTTCTCCTCGTATGCATATGACACTCAGCTTTCCTTCAGGCTCCCCTCAGACTCCTCTCCTCTATCTCTCATTCCCGACTGTCTTTGCGCAATTCAGGATTTGTGCGCATCCACCGATCTCTCCCTTAATGCCAGTAAGATGGAGATCCATCTCATTGGGACCCCTGCCCCTGCTTTTCCTCTCGCACTCTGGCCGCCCGCCTTGGGCCCTCTTCCTTCGGCTTCCTGCGAGACAAAAAACGTTGTTGTCCTCTTTGAAGTCCCACTACCAACTGCTTCTCCTCAAAGGCACTCTTCCCTTTCTCACTTTCCCCCAGAAGCTCACCGTCTCCAGAGACCTGGTTCTCTCTAGGCTGGACTACTGCAACAGCCTCTTTCTCAACCTACCTTCCTCCACTCTCTGCCCTCTGCAGCTAATCCAGAATAGGACTGCGAGACTTTTCCTTGGCCTCAAGCCCAGGGATAATATCTCCCCAGCCCTGAAATCTCTCCACGTGCTCCCGGTTGCTGCAAGGATAAAGTTCAAGATGCTTTGCATTGTCCACAAAGCTTTCTGGGCCCGGGCTCACACTAAATCCAACGCTCTCTTCCAAAATACTTCCCTTCTCAAGCCCTTCACTCAGCTACGTCCAACTCTCTAAGGGTTAGACGCTTTCCCAGGCAGAGAGTGGGGAGGGTAGATCACTCTCCTATGCAGGTGCCTCCCTCGGGAAAGGCCTTGCTGTCCCTCTCAACCTTGAGCCGGACCTCCTGAATATCTGGAAGCAGTTCAAAACATTCCTCTTCTTCTCTGCTTTCTCTCTCTCCCTCCCCTGCTGCCCTACCTGACCCACCTGTCTGCTGTACCGACTGGTTGCTTGGCTACCCTGAGTCTCACTGGCTACCAAGCTCTTTCTTAATCAGTCACCCCTGCACTGCCTCTGGGCCTACCACGCACTTAGGGGCTGTAACTTGCACTACCCAGTGATGCACTGCCATGGCTGCACATACTCAGAGCTTTGCTGCCCTGTTTTTCCCTCCCCTCTCCCTTGCACTTCCCCCCTCCCTTTCCCCTTCTACTTGTCATTCTCGCACCTGCACAATCTGAATGACGCAAGGCCTAGTAAGATCGTTTGTCTTGTCCTCCCTCTATCTTCCCTCCTGTGTCTTGTCGCGCCTAGAAACACTTGTGTACAGGCGCGTTATAAATGACATATCATATCATTTTATCACAGATGTCCAGAAAAATATACAATGCCCAAGTGAGAAACAACTAGTCTGGCAGCACCCAAATGCCAGTCTAGCCAGGTAATTACACTTAGCAGATCTGCTTTATCAGAAATACCCAGTATTAAAAAAAAAAGTCATGCCAAACTGAGGAATGACTAGACTAGCTGCACCAAAATGCCTCTCTAGCCACTAATACCACATATCATGCCTGCTTAGCCTGGACATGGACAACCACTACGATTGTCGTACAATCCCGCCCATCCACACATTTAAGTGTGCACCTTTTCACCATACAGGCACCCACCCATACATTTAAGTGTACACCCTTTCACACTCACACAGGCAGCCACCTATACATTTAAGTGTGCACCCTTTCACTATGCAGGCACACCCAGGCCGTCACCTGTACATTTAAGTGTGCACCCTTTCACCATACACTCACACACGCACCCGTCATGGGGTTGAGGGGAGCCTAATTACTTAAGAAATTGTTTATTTTTGAAGTCACTTTGACTTCATAATGAAATTATTTCCATTAAGGACCTAACCATAACGGAAATCATTTCTCTATGAATGCAGAGTGACTTCAAAAAGATACTGGGCTCATTAGGAGGCCGACGGTAGCCGTGCCGGTAAAACCAGCCGGCTGCCGCCAGACCCTTAGTGATTTACCGGCGCTTGATTTGCTGGAATTACCAGGGTATTACAGCCCCAGTGGTCTGGTAAATCCGGCGCCGGGAATTCTGTAAATCCCAATTCCGGTGGAGTCGTATTGGACTCCATGGGAATGGGGACTGCAGAAACACCGGCACCATGTCGTATTGGTGCCAGTGTTTCTGTGCATCTCTGCGGCAGGTGTTGTTCTGCCTACCAGGTCAGACCTGGCGGGTGGGACGGCACCCACCAACAGAACTCATAGTTTGCTGGTCCGAAAAACGGTGCTGGTACGGTTGTACTGGCACTGTTAATCCCGGACTGGCAAACCTGTAATAAGGGCCACTGTTTCATTTTGAAGTCATAGGGATTCCCAACCCCATGACATGGAGGCCTCCAGCCTAGGGTATTCCATTGCATGGGGTGGGGGATCCCTCGACTTCAAAAAGAAAGTTTCTTTTTGTAGACACTCTGCCTTCATAAAGAAATGATTTCTGTTACAGAAATAATTTCTTCATGAATGTAAAGTGAAATCCACATTTTTTTTGCTTTGAAAAAAAAATGTTTTTCTTTCTTTTTTTTCTCCAAGTGGGGCCCCTTCCCAGGACATGTGCTGGTGGGGCCCCCGGCACCGCAGGGATTGTGGGGTCCCTGTTACGCCAGTGAGTTGAAAGTGACTTTGCACTGCTGCACTGCCGACACAAACCCTGATTCATGAAACTGTGCAAAGTGTATTTTTGCCATGCAAAGTCAGTGCAAAGCCATTTTGTACTGCAGAAATGAGTTTGTACTGACTTTGCACCGACTTCGCGCTGCAAAAATACACTTTGCACCGTTCCTTAAAATCAGGTTTTGTGTCGGCAGTGAAAAGACAATTTTCAACAGTGCAAAGTCACTTTCAACCATGCAAAAAATTCCATGAATCAGGCCCATGATCCCCTTTCTCAATACTCCATCTAACACTGGCACTCATTCCGAGTTTGGAGGTAAGTAACGTCCCTTACCGGCAAGGCACAAATAGCGTGTCCGTGCTGGCAACAGTCCGCTAATAAAGGACTATTACGACTTCGGGGGCACGAGCTTTGCGCCATGCCGGTAAGGTACCTAGCGCCATGGTGCAAAAGGCTCCCAAAAAGCCCTTACCGGCATGAAGATAGGCACAGATTACACTTCCGACATAGTGCAATGCGTCATTAGCGGTGACTGTAAATAACTGTGACTGTAATTAACGAACACCGCTATTTACGGTCACCGCTAAATAGCGGAACTGGAAATAGCGTCATCGCACAGGAACGGGAAGGTGCAGGGCGGCCATCATTAAAAACACAATCCATTGCCATCCTCAGCACACAGGATGCCTGGGACACTGCTGATCGACTGAAAAGTACCCCCTACAAGCCAAGAATGCCTAAAGCTCTGAAGAAGGGATCTGTCCGCCTCAGAAAGGCGAGATTTAACCGGGACGAATTGCAGATGCTTGTGGACACTTTGCATGAGCATGCAGGCACAGTCTTTCCACAGCAACATGAGGAGGGAGGCAGTGCTGCGTAAAAAGGAGATCTGGGCACTTGTTGCCCAGAAGGTTAGTGCAGTGGGCAACACACCCCGCATGGTGAAAGACTGCCGTAAGCAGTGGGATGATCTCCGCCTAAGGGTGCGCAACATAGTATCGGTAAATCGCACCCAGGCCATGGAAACTGGAGGAGGACCAAGTTCACCTATTAAGCTCACCCCTTGGGAGGACACATGTGCAAGCATGATTGGTTCAGAATCGATTGAAAGCGTAGGTGAGATGCGGTGTGGCGCCAAGACATCTGCTGATGGAGGTGAGCGTCCAAAGTAAACATTGCTAAGCCAAATCTGATGAAAGTCAATGCCAATGTCTGTCCAAAGAGTCACGCCATGGTCAGCCACACACACACTCCCTGTAAAGTAGGCTGAAGCAACCGAGACACATGCAGATGCCTGCTGCAAGGCCATATCGTACATGACACATACCACACAAAGTAGGAAATTCCACGAGGCACATAGCGTGCGTGACCAAAATAGTGAGCATGTCAGACAGCACTGTTCCTGGGCAACATGAGTGACTCCGACATATGCCTGCATTTATCACCCATGTAGGAATTGACGTGCCCTTCCCAACACAAATGCCTATTACCCACAATTGTGTGGATGAGCAATTGTCCCAATGTATGTACGATGCCTATCCAAACATCACTCATGCCATCCCTCTCTTCCACCCCCACAGGCAGTGAGCATGACAGCGAAGAGCAGGACACCACCTCTGCACAGGCCACACCCAGTAAGAGGTCCCAGGAGGACAGCAACCGTCCTTCAACTTCCAGGGGACAAGCCAGGGGGCGCTGTGTTCCAGCAAGCAAGCCACCGCAGGGACACATAGCACCTATTCCATGCACACCACCCCCACCCCCACCCACTGTTCTGGCTGGAGACACCTGTCAGACACCCCATTCGGAGGAGTCCAGTGTGGCTGGGGAGGTGGCAGCCACGACACCCCTCACAGTGGAAGACAGACAGGATGACATCTGGGGCACCATTGAGGATGACACAATGGATGTGGTCCATACCCCAACCCAAATTGCATTCCCCCAGGTATCTACGAGCGACACCGTAAACACCAACACCCCAGAGCAGTTTGGCCATGACCACACCCAGGGACCAATCAGTCCAGTGTTCAGTGTTGGGGAGGATGAGCAGGCTGGGCATGCCAGCCAGATTCCCAGCACAACTACAGGTGCAGCCGCAGGACCACAGCAGACTGACCTGCTCACTGCAGTCATCCGAGAATTCGTTCAGGACAACCGTCAGGCCAGTGAGGAGTGGCGCACAGAGTTGTCAGCACTGGGCCGGTCCTTTACGGACAACACCAACTGCCTCTGCGAGGAGGTCTCGGGCCTCTGACAGGTGTTAGGGCGCATCACTGATGCCTTGGAGGCAGGTCATCCCGCCCCACCACCTCAGCAGGAGGCCACACCATCCTCCAGCAGTTCAACCCAAACCAGCCCACTCCGCCGGTCGGTCCGTGCACTGCGCCGATGGGATATGCCACTCCCTGGCTCTGGGAGTGCAGAGTGAATGTTATGGCAGCCTCATGTAGGCTTCATGGACTCAATGGGACTTGTGTGGGGAGTTGTGGGGGGAGATGGAGGGTGGTGAGGGTGTGTGGGGGAGTTGTGGGGGGAGGGGGGAGGGTGTGTGGGGAGTTGTGGGGGAGGGGAAGGGGGGTGAGGGTGTGTGGGGGAGTTGTGGGGAGAGTTGGAGGGGGGGTGAGGGTGGTAGAGGGTTTTGACACTTACGTTAATATTGTTACATTCAATACACCAGTTGTGGGAAAAAGAAGACCTAAGTGGACATTAATTATTGCGCATGTGTCATTTAATCATTCACAGTGCATAGTGTACATGTACCCCCACACCCAGTGCCCTATGTCCAAACCTTATATCACCCTCTGCTGACATGTGTGTCAGAAATATTGTGCAATCACTGACTGCCGCACAGCACTTCCCTCCTGTGCATCGGCACCGTGATGAGGTCCTGCCACATCTTCCTCCTCCCCTTCATCATCATCAGGTGGTAGCAGTTCCATGTCAGGGGGCAGGGGCACATTCCGGCAGATGCACATATTGTGCAGCATTACACATGCCATGGTGATCTTGGCCACCTTCTCATGCCTATAGAGGAGTGCCCCACCCGGCCGCTGAGGCAGCAAAATCGTGCCTTCAACAGGCCAAAGGCCTGCTCGATGACCACACGTGTACGGGTATGGGAACGATTGTAGTCCTCCTCGTGCCTATTCTGTGGGTTTCGGACAGGGGTGAGAAGCCACGGCTTCAAGGGATAGCCACCATCACCTGCATGAGAGGGGAATGAAGCTAAATATTCGCCAAATCATGATGGACAGCTGTACTAGTCACACATGCCTGCAGGTAATCGTTGCCCACATGCACATGTCCCTGGATGCATTGACCCCATTTTAAGTCCCTCTATGTGTCCTGTGCCATGGACTAATGGTGTGGGTCGCATCTTCAAGATGATACATGGTGTGCACTGACATCTTGTTGCACGTGCATCGTGTATGCATACAGTAGTGTTGGAGTCAAATTAGTGATGTGTTGTGTTCTGTGAGATTTTCTTGGAGGGAGCATTGGCAGTAGTCTGTACAATATTGGGCAATCAGCGCTGCACATTCCCATGGTGACATGCAGCACTCCTGTGGGTGTGCCAACCCGGTGACACACTGTGGATTCCCTAGTTGGTTCAGTTCAATGCACTCCCAGGGATGATTGTCCTGTGTGGTGATATGCTGGAAACAGCAACATAGTGCATATGCACTGCAAGGTGCTGGATGGTTTTACAGAGGGTGTGGGCCGCTGATGAGTGGTGCATGTGTTGTGGGATGTGGAGTGGTTTCCTGTTAGTCATGTTGTGATAGGTGTTGACCTTACTTCATTATTATGGGATTTGGGTGTCATGTACCTTTTGTGATGCTTTGGGGCACAGTGTTCGGTGATGTGCACATTGTGCAGTCACATCAACACTCCTACCTAGGTGGAGTATGAACCCCCCCATTCCCACCCAGGTGGGGTATGCATCCCCCCCATTCCTACCCAGGTGGAGTATGCATCCACCCCATTCACACCCAGGTGGAGTATGCACCCCCCCATTCACACCCAGGTGGAGTATGAATCCCCCCCCCATTCCCACCCAGGTGGAGTATGCATCCCCCCCATTCCCACCCAGGTGGAGTATGCATCCACCCCATTCACACCCAGGTGGAGTATGCACCCCCTCATTCACACCCAGGTGGAGTATGCACCCCCCCATTCACACCCAGGTGGAGTATGCACCCCCCATTCACACCCAGGTGGAGTATGCATCCCCCCCATTCCCACCCAGGTGGAGAATGCACCCCCCCATTCACACCCAGGTGGAGTATGAACCCCCCTCATTCCCACCCAGGTGGAGTATGCATTCTCCCCCCATTCGCACCCAGGTGGAGTATGCATCCCCCCATTCCCACCCAGGTGGAGAATTACCCCCCCATTCATACCCAGGTGGAGTATGAATCCCCCCCATTCCCACCCAGGTGGAGTATGCATTCTCCCCTCATTCACACCCAGGTGGAGTATGCATCCACCCACCTCACAACCCCGATGCACTGCCATGGCCCAGTCAGGCAACTCACCAAGCAGCCAGGCACGTCGTCCAGCATGTCGCTCCATGAAGCGTGGTAGCGTGGAGTTCCGCAGGACCATAGAGTCATGAGTTGATCCGGGATATCGAGCACAACAATGTGTGATGATCTTGCTGGCGTCACATACCATCTGCACATTGATGGAGTGGTATTGTTTGCGGTTGCGATACACCACCTCCATGGCATGCGGGACAACCAACTCCACGTGGGTGCAGTCGAGGGCACCTACACAATTTGACATGCCTGCCAGTGCATGGAAGGCAACTTTTGTATCGAATATCACCTGGGGAGTCCGTGGTAGGGATACATAGTCGCCTGTGTGCTTGAGGAGGGCCTCCAGCACTTGGTTCAGAATCCGGGAAAATAAGGGTTGTGATATGCCATGCATGTGCCCCACTGTGTGCTGGTAGGTGCCTGTGGCAAGGAAGTGGAGCACAGACACTACCTTCAGTAGAGGGGGGATGGCCGTGCGTATTTCAATGAGGCTCACTATGTCGTCGTGTATCAGGTCCACTATGGTGGTGATGGTGTCCCCGTCCAGCCAGTGCAGGGTGTGGATCTGTTCAGGGGTTAGATTGAAAGGACTGGCTCTTATGAGAGGGATTGTGGGCTGCCAGCGTGGTAATGGTGGCTGCACTGGTGGGGCATGCTGGGCCTGTCTCACCCTCCTTCTCCTCCTGCGTCTCCTCTGTGGTTGCGGCTGTTGTTGTTGTTGATGTTGAGGGAATGCAAGCAGGTCCTCCAGCTCCAGTAATGCTACTACTATTGGAATCATCTCGGTGTGGGAGGGGGTGTGGTGTGTGGGTGTCCTCCTTTTGTACTGGACCTGACTCCATTGCCTCCACCTGTGCTGATTGTGTGCACCTGTGGCACTTGGAATCACTGCTCAGGGCTCTTTACGGCAGGTTGGCGATGCCGGTATTTATGGAATGCCGGTAGGCACTTTTTCCGCCTTCACGAGGCCGTTATTTGCATGTCCGCCTCACTTGTGATCTACTCCGGTTTACGGCATGCCGCTAATGCCGGCATGGAGGGTTGCGTGCATGCGCCCAGCCCGCTATTAATGGCATCGTACTTTACGGTGCCGTTAATAGCCGTCTGGTAGGTCAGAATAGCCCATATCGGTAAACAATGCCGGTAATCCTTTACCGGCATCATTTTTCCCTTACCTCCAAACTCGGAATGAGGGCCACTGTAATTCAGCACTGTTTCAACCTAACTATGGTGGTATCTCCTGTCATCCTCAGTGGCATTCCTTCTCTTCGGTTCATTGGCTTCTAGCTAAACCACTTCTTAGTTTATCTGCCAACTGTACGCTCCTCCAACCTCTTATCTAGCCACAAATTTAGACACGTATTATAATCAATTATTTTTGGAGCTGTTCATGATAATCCCAAATGGCTTTAAGAGCTGCAAATGAGCAATTATTTTGGCATTTTCCCTTTGGCCACATTATTTTTACGTTGTTGAGGACTTGAAATGCGGTTTTGCTTTCTGTCATCTGTCTTGAAATGTGTCGATTGGAATGTAATGTTATCGGTCTATGCATGAAGTAGATTTTTGTTTTCAAATGGTATATGTCTTTAGCAGACACATTGAAATGTTTACATCGAAGTTCAAAAGGTTTCCGTGAGGCCAAACTGAATTTCCTTTAGGCATTTTCAGGCCAAAGAAAAAGTTTCATGTATTTCTAATGGATTGCTTGATACTGTTTGGCCTGAAGTTGACGTGCTATATGCTCGGGCAGATATCCCTATCTGATACAGTGATGTAATATGATATGTCCAAGATCAAACCATTTTGGTGCAGTGATAAAGCGCTTCTATGTGATTTCATCGAGGAGATTTGGTTGAATCCACATCCATCGATATTTCTTTTCATCTTTTAAGCCATTTTTCCACTAATGCATGTGTTGTGGAGACCCCCTGCAGCCATCCAGTGCCCCCACCTTAATTATTACACTGACCCACCCACACATATATTTGCAGCCAAATTCAGGTGAAAAATGTAGATGGATTTGGCTTTGGATTAATCTCCTGTGATTAAACCTCCCCATCTCTAAATCCCTAGGAATGAGAACTAGGGCTTCAAGTTACTATATCTATCTATGCATTTATTTATTTATTATTCCCTTGTTAGGCGCTTATTCAGGAAGTAAATACTGTTTCAGGGCAACAGGGTGGGGACAACGGATGAGAAACAATTACAATATAAAAATAAATATTTTAAAAAAGTCACCACTAGAAATGATTACTGTTAATAATAATAATAATAATAATAATAATAATAATAATAATAAATACCAACACATAATGATAATAACTGACAAAAGAACTCTAAAAATGATATAAAAAACAAACACATTATTAATAACAATCATCATTATTACCTTTATTATTATTCGATCATGTTTTAATGTAGCGCTTTAGGATAATGTTAGAGCACCATTGTCAAGAGCTGGCACAGGCTTGTAGATTGCCTTGTCATGTTTGCTGCTTCTTCTTCATCTTTATCAAGGCCGGTGTGGAAACCTTGAAGTTGTGAAGTAGGAAATGTGGGACACTATGACAGAATGGCCCAATCCCTCAGAATGTTTGATTGATGGGCTGTAGACATGATCTATCCATGTGCCTTCCCCTGATAGACTTCTTTCCTTTCAGGTCAGATTGACCGGGAAGCTGGCAGTGGAAATAAAGACACAGTAAGTTTCTGAAGAGAACTAGAGAGAGCACAGCTCCAGTACCCGAACACTAGAGCATAGACACATCCCTGGACACTGCAACAGAGTACCCAAAGGAGGGCTGGCACAGAGGTTCCAATGCTGCACTCATCGCTGTGATAGGTCTGGACACATATATGTCAGTACCGTGATGGATTCTGGCAGGAAGCTGAAACGTGGTGCCACACAACAACCAAACACAGAGTGAAAGCCATGGTCTGGCTTTGAAACTGAAAGGGGGAGAGTTTGGTGCATGCTTGTCCAGTTCAGGAAGAGAGTATGCAAGGAATTCAGTCCTGCATGGCCCCTTTATCTAAAGGCCCATGATATTAGAAAGAAACAGACACATACTGAAACAATGAGAAGCTATTCTCATCTGCCAGAATTTACATGTCAAGCAGATCCATGTTATTCAACCAATGGTTTGCTCATAATGTAATGTAATACAGCATTTCCGTTAACACCGTTGTAGGTGAACACCCTTGGGGACTGAAATGCATCGTATGGGAGGTTTGTCAGAGGTGTTTGGAATGTGTGTATGCATTTTAGCCAATACGGAGGTAGGTAGGGTGGCCAAGTCCCGGCTAGCAACCCATCTCGAGCTGGCTTGTGAATGGGATCTGTGAAATTTGTCGGGAGAGTATGCGAGTCCAGGAGACTGATTGTGTCCAGCTAGACTGATTTTTTGCCATGGGAGTTAGCTGTATTCTAATGGCAGAGGAGTTGTGCGATGTGTTATCTAGTAGCATATGATAGCAGATGCGTGCAGGGGTGCGTGGCCGTGCCTGCGGCTATTTTGCATTGACTTGGAGTGTGATCTGTACCCGATGGTCCTGGTTGGTTTTTTGTTTAGTTGATGTGGCACGGATCCTGTCCTGCGGTTTGCTAGCATCCTTTCTCTGCCCCACTCAGAATAATGTGCCAAGTGTAAACACTTTAACACAGCAAGTCTAATACATGGAAACCAGTATGGAAAAAAGACAGTGATACTGTTGCAGAGAAATGACAAAATGGTGAACATACATTGTTGCAGGGGCCAATCGGCTGCTGCTATGCTGCTATGATCTGTATTATACATAGTTAGAGGCATGCCTGCCAGAAGAGGGGCAGCCAATGGTGTTACTAACACTTATAGAAACTATAAGTGGATATGTTCTCCTAACCAACTCCTCCATCCGATAGGTTTTATTATTTGCCACCTAGGATGACATCCTAGCTGTCGCACATCGAGGTAAAAAGGCTTTGAGTAATCGAAATATAATCGAGAGTGTGTGACCTACGATGTGTTGTTTGCCAGGATTCCCTACTTTACTGAAACGATAATAAAGTAGTATTTTGACATATTCTTTGAGTCTGCCTGATTATTTGGGTCCGAGATCATTCATTATGATAATCCCATTATGGGCATAAGGACACCCAAGGGTGCTACTGCACATTTTGCTAGCGGTGCAGATGGTTTAGATCCAGACCCTCGGATGCTTGACGTCTTCCAACATTAGCCAGAAGACCGCATAGTTTCCTGTGGAGAATGGTAGAACAACATGTGTGACCTGAGACAGTTGGCAGGTGCCCCTTTGAAGAAATTCCTGTCCCGTCCCCACAGGCACCGCATGGACTAAAGGCAAACTGGTTGATTGGGGAAGAGTCGATAATATATATATATATAGTGGGGGAATGTAAAAGGATTCATTAGGGTAAGGACAAACGTTGATACCTGTCTGCAAGGAGGGAGAAGGAACTGCACCAAACTCTGGAACACAGTTTTATTAAAGGGATCCCTGCAGCTACAGCTAAAGACTTGTGACACTCTCCAAAATGGAGGAAAGCAGAAATGAGAGACATCTATCAGGAGACTAAGACAAGACGATTGTAGAAAAAGTGTGCACACATGTTTTGGGGTTTTCAAAAATAAAATATCAGTGTAAAAAATATATTGACTTGTTTTGTATTAGTGGTGATAAAATAGAACACGACACATGACAGAGAACCATTTAATAATTGCAGGACAGACATACGGCGGGCGCTTAGAGTACAGTATCCTGATACATCAGACATGGGTGTGATTATGATAAGGAAAATGGGAGGACAAAGACCCTGTAGCTTTTATTCAAGAGATTCAGTAATGTTGGCCTCTCAAGACGAGAGAACCGTGGGAAAAAACATTGGCATTATTTGATCATATTTTATGTCAGGACTGCCCGAGCCAGTGCAACGGCAGATGAAGAAACAGGTAGATATGGAAGCGAACCCATGGCCAGAAATACAGTTGTCTATCGTATATCATTGTCAATTGATAGAAGAGAATAATAAGAAGAAACCTGAGAATAGAAAGCAGGAGCAAGCAAAGTTAGTTCAGAAGAAATTGTAAAAGTTTGCTATAGAAGGGGGATTGTTGATGAGTGGTGAAGGCGTGACCACACAAGAAGTACAGCCAGCGCAGCAAAGCAATGTAGTGTACCCTATAGATCAGAGTGGGTACAATTTCTGGCCATGAGGGAGAGGAAATGGATCTAGAGGACGAGGCAGATTTCAAAATCCTCAAAGGGAGGAGGATTTGATGGGGGATAGCTGCAGAAATGTTGGAATTGTCAGAGAACAGGACATATAGCCCGAACGTGTAGAAGTAGAGGAGGTGACATGCAACAAAACTAACAAGCTCCAAGAGGGGGGATGTGCTATTCTCTGCAGTACAAAACAGGACCACAGGAATATTATGCCCAAGATCATCCGCAATATTAGACAGGCGCACCACAAACACAGAAGTGCAGCATATCACACAGCAAACACAGTCATCACAACCCAACACAGTTGTCATAAGGGCAACCACAACAAGCACCCATGCAGGCCCAACAATACATACCCAGCAACCACAGTACGCACTGGTGCAACACCCGATGGTGTCACAGTGGAAGGTGAATACTGGAGCTTGTGAGTGGACTACTCACAAGCATCCACACCCAATGTGACAGTAGTGGGAGGGAATACATTTACGGGTACAGGGATGAATTTATATCCACAATATGAAAGCTCACAGAGTGACTTGATGTATTCAGTACTATCTGTGACACCAGACATACAAGAGGAACTAAAGGTCAAAGTAACGTTTGGGGCAAGACATTTGTGTTCCTCGTGGATACGGGAGCAACTCATTCCTGTGTTCAAGAGGGAAAATACCCAATGTCTGGGATTGACATGAATGTGCAGGGATTTTCTGGGGCCACAAGCTTGGTTCCATTGACTGACAATTAACCACTTTGTATAGATGAACATGAAATGCCACTATTGTATACCTGGCAGACACCAGTTAACATATTAGGGTGTGAGTTGGTGACAAAATTAAACATGATAATATTTTTACTTACAAAGGAATAGTGTGTTCAGCTCCAGGGATACACTATCTAAATATGAGAGAGCTTAAACTAGCAGTTACAGTTCAAAAAACATTACGAAGGGTCCTTTTAGATTAGACATTTTTGTAGAGAGTAAATATTTTGTTGACATATCTTCCTGGTCTGTCATGGAAAATATTAAGAATACCTGATGAATTTTTGTTTAGACAAGAAATACCTTTGGATGATGAGGAGGCACAGGTCATTCCCATATAGCTAGAGGCATCAGCGGTAAATCGAGAAAGGGTAGTTGGTCATGGGACGAATGATGAAGGAAGAGCATGGAGAACAGTAATAGACCTTAAGAAAGGATAAAGACTGACAGATTTGACAGATGAAGACTTGTTCAGAGATTAATATTCAGACGATGAATTAGTATTTTTCATAAGTCTCACTTATTGGCTGAAAATTGAGAACAAAGAAATACCGCAGAGAATGGCATTGGTAAAAATAGAAACCGTCATTTTTCAGGAAGATTTAGAAAAGGTGCCAAGCATTTTATGGACCAACAGTCCATATGTTGTGGGTCTATTGAGTGGGGCAGGAGAGGTTAAAATCAAGCTTAAACAAGGAACAATTGTGCCATGTGCATAACAGTACCCCATGTGCAGGGAATCAGGTGAAGACATATTTGAGACTATTTCCGATCTAATAAAGCAGGGAACATTCGGCCATCAGAGTCCCAATGTAACACGGCTGTGTACCCAGTGAAGAAATCAACTGGGGTGTCGTGAAGATTTATTCAGGATCTCTGGCCCTTAAACAATATTATTGAAGAAGAGTTTCCTTTGGTTACAATATTATGTAACATCCCAGCTAAAGCCAAATATTTAACAGTAATAGATTTAAAGAATGCCTTCTTTTCAATTCCCCTTCATAAAGACTCACAGGATTTTACTTTGTTTTTGTATAGAATCAGTGACTTAAACATACGAGAATGCCTCAGGGGTAGTGTGATTCCCCATAAATCTTTTAATAGGGACTTTCAGATGAGTGTAGTTGACATGAAACTCGAGAGCACAATAATACAGTATGTAGATGTTATATTAGTGTACAGTGAGACAGAGGAAAAATGCAGGGAAGACTCAGTTCAACTAATGACAATATTAGTAGAAAAGGGATACAAAGTAGACAAAGGAAATCTATAATATTGTCAGGAGAGGTCCTGTACAGAGGACAGCTTTTCTCTCCAGAGGGGAGAACAGTGACACCTGAAGGAGCAGAAGTAATCGTGAAAACACCAAAACCTGAGACAGTAAGGGAAATGCAACATTTCATAGGCCTATGGAATAATTGTAGGGCATGGTTTTGTGATTACATTACATATATTCAACCACTTTTAAAAGGACTCAAGGAAGCATAGATAGGCAAAAGTAACATAACATGGGCAGATGACATCACGGAAGGATTCTCAGAATTAATAAGGTTGATTTGCACAGCCCCTGTGTTAGGAATACCAGACTGTAATGAAGAGTTTTACTTATTCTCGCAATCAAATGGAGAAGTGATGACAGCAGTACTTACACAGAAGACAACATTAGTACATGGACACAAACCAGCAGCCTATTATAGTGGGATTCTAGACCCAGTAATGACAGGGCATTATCATTGTGAACAAACGTTAGCTGCTGCTGCTTTCACTATTGAGAAAGCTAAGAGAATTACCTGGAATTCTCAATGACATTATTTGTCGAGCATTCCCTATTTGCCATTTTGGAGAAACCCAAAAGTACATTGACTACACAAAGAGCATCTGGATACAAAGTGATTATTTCAAATACAGCAATCAAAATGGTAGAATAGTGAATCCAGCAACATTTATAGCAGAGCCAGTATAAAAGAAGGACTATGTACATGACTGAACAACATATACTGAATTTTATCATGACATTACCCATGTTAGAGAAAATACTCTCGGAGGGGGGGAGTCCTCTTTATTGATGGTTCTTCCAAAATTGATGAAGCAACTTGTGAAAGGCATACTGGGATGGCAGTAGTGAAGTTAAAAAAGAATGGTGAATTCAAAGTAGTGATGAGTGTGAGATTTCCCTCATGTTGTTTAGTGCAGGCTGCAGAATTAGTCGAGATGATCACCGCACTTCAGAGATTTGATGAGGAAGTGACAGTGTATTCTGACTCCCCCTATGTTACGACAACTGTACACGCAGAGTTGTCACTTTAGAAAGCAGGGGCTTCCTCTGCGCAGACTCCAGTGCAACCTGCGTCCAATTGGGTAAGATCATTAAAGTACTGAAGCTCCCATTGGCTATCGCATGGCTAAATGTGCTGCCCATACTAAAGGGCCGGGCATGATTTCTCGTGATAATGAAAACGCGAGCATAGAAGCCAAAAGAGCAGCATATTTTTCAAAAAAGGATGATTTTTAATTAGAAGATGTTAAGCAAGGGTCAGAACGATGTATGATAATGCAGGAAGGATTTAATATGTTATCCATTGTACAGTTTATTGAGCTTCAAGGCTGAGCACCTGTATTGCTCTCCCCAGAGTGCACGGAAAATCATAAATCACCAATGCAATTACAGAGGAAATACTTTGAACGCAGAAAGACGCAATAACTCGCAACCACACACTCTTAGAAGATAATCAGCACTTATACGGCTATTTATTCAAAGTTTATAAGCAACCAGTGATAACATAGACATAAATCACAGAAGTAACATAGACATAAATCACAGAAGAAGCAAAGAATTCAAAAGGAAATACATCACTGTGAGCGTAATTGGATTCCTCATCTCGCCCAGAATCGGCTGGAAGACCCCGGAAACAGCCAGGCTGAGAGCACCACAGCTCACAGGAGTGCCGGACGTAAGCGTCCTCCTCCGGCTGAAGTCTCACCTGCCCACCTCCGGGTTTCTGCATATATACACACACTCCGAAAAGGGGTGGCAGTTCTCAAACCTTCTGGACATGGCACTTGCGCAGTTCATGAGCAGCCGTCGGTTGCCAGCTGGGTCAATCGACAGCCACCCTCAAGGAGCAGAGTGCCTCCCTCCTCTAAAAACACGCTCCACGGAGAACAGTACCAAACCATAACAAAGTTAGCTTTCCCAGCAGAAATGTCCTTGACCGGATACCAGGTTTGGAAAGCATGTTTTTTCAGCACTGTGAATCTAACACTCAGCAAAATGTGTGCAGCTTTCAACTGCGGCATGAAGTAAATATCCATCATGGCTCCGAGCACTCCCAGAATGCACTGCGCACCAGCGCCATTTTAGTTCAAGCATAACAGCACCACAGGAAGAGCAGAATTTATGTTGTTTATGTTTTTTATCCCCCACTGAGGCTATATGGATACAGGAGAGCACTGGAAATCCAGTTATGCCTCTAGCACTATTCAAGGTGGTGCTGGAACAACGTCGCTTACCTGCGCACACCACCATAGAGAGTCTTCCTGCAATGATCTCAGAAGACTGGTTCACACCAATTTTCTTTTTTTTAGAACATGTTGCATAGTTTATTGCAAATTGCATCATGTGCCAGAAATGTAGAGCAGGACATCCCTTGTGAACAGTGCGAGGAGCAATCCCTAGAACCAATGGTCCATTTCAGCATCTATATATATATAGACCATGTGGATATGCTGCAAGTATGTAATAGTTATAGGTACATGCAAGTGGTAGTATGTCCCTTTCCAGATGGATCGATGCAGGTCCATCTACACACCCCAATGCCACATGTACTGCCAAGTTTCTCATGCCTCAGGTGTTTCCTCGATGGGGCATGTGTGAAACCTTGTTGTCTGATAATTTGTGCCGCATTTTGTAAATGAGTTGTTTGAGCAGATAATTCTCCTATTATGCATAAAACAAGACTTCCCCCACCTATCACCCACACGCGAATGGTGTCTGTGAGACGCTAAACTGACTTCTCAAAGAAAGGATAGCAAAGATTAAAATGTCTCTGAAGAAGGGATGGCTACATTGCCTACCCCTTGCTTTGTTTGCCTTGAGAAACCAGCCTTGTTCAGATCACCACCTAACTCCTCATGAGTTGGTGACTGGATGCTGCATGTGAGTACCCCTTGCTCCCCCCACTTGAATGAAAACTGATGCCCACAGTGTAGCCAAAACATTAGGTGATGAGATGCATGATTATTTAACAAATATGGCCGCCAGTGTTTCTTCTATTTCTGAGCAGATAGAAAATCATAGGGAACGGTTGAAGAAGATTGATGAAGATGGCCAAACAACCGATTTTATTGAAATACTTAAACAGCCTAGTTTGTACCCAGGGGACCAAGTACTAGTAAAGAGCTTTGTTCATACTTGGAACAAGCCCCGTTTTGAGGGACCGTATCTAGTAGAGAATGTCACTCATACTACAGTGAAACTTCAAGGGAGGAGAGCCTGGCTGCATTTCAATGATGTAAAGTTCTACAAAGGAGAGATCTCGACCCCTCTGGCAACCGCTGACAGAGAAGCAAGAGAAGAAGTTCCACGCATGCAGACCCGATTGGCTACCAAGGACAAAAACAAAGAACCAGTGTAATAAAACATTGTGGACCAAATTGAAGTTTCCTAAGTCTAATATGAAACAAATGGACTTGCTGCAGTTCCAGAATGTTTTCAGTTGAACTAAAAACAGACTATACATTGAAAATAAGAGACCAAGATTGCACAACACACTTTATGCTGTCTGAAATGTTGGCTCACATTTCTGCATGCTGTTTTTGTATACATATTCTGAACATATCCAGCTCTAGTGTGACAAAAAGAGGATGTTGATGTACTTTTGGGATATCCAAAAAACAGTCCTATTATTCACAGAGTTATTATTGCAATCATAATTCAGTTCCTGTTATAACAAAATGCAAATTTTGAAAAGTGATTGAAAGTGAACAAATTGAATCAAAAATTGTAATTTTCCATTATATAAAACACACATTGCTAACAAGAAGACCAGCTACTCCAAAAGAGATAATGTGACATCTAAATACTACGGCAATGCTACCTGTAACTACAGTTTGCTTCATGTGCTGTCTTTATTTTCTTATTCTCTTCACATTTTCTGACATATTGTTTTATAATTCAAATGAAGTACCCCAGGATGAGAAATCTATTCTTATCCCCAAGAAAAGCATGAGTGATATTTTTCCTGATATTTCCAAACAAATTGTCTGACTTAAAAGGAATGTTGTGGAAGATAATGACGATATACATTGATATCTTGATAATTCGGCCCATTTAAAGAATAACATGTGGTATCAACACATCAAGAAAATGGGGAGAACACCGTCAGATGAATGTATGTTCCCTTATCCCCCTATGCTATGGGAGCATCTAAAATATTCATAACAACAGAAATACCAGTAAAAGACGACACACTGCCTGATGCACCTTGTACTTTGCCTAACCAGAGGACAATTCCAAGGCAAGACAGCATCATTAGAAGGGTTGAATAAAGCAACCACCCAAAAGGAAGACAATTATGTACAAGAGATGAAATGGAGAGCAAAGCAAGCGACAATAAACCAAACAATAAAATACGAGCAGCCTGGAATAAATGGAGCAGGAATCACATTTGAGGAACATCGGATGTTAAAATGCAAGGATAAGAAAGGGAAAGAAGTACCAGAATGCTGGGAAAGAGGTCAACTAAGAATCAAAAGAACAGTCCATACTCCTGAAGGATGGGAAAATGGATTGATCGTGTGCAAAGCAAAGACATTGTTAGTACAATGTGAGGCAATTGTGGTGATTGCAGAAAAAGAACTCAAGGACCAATGGCCTAAGATCACAAGGTTGTTAACACGGGTCAACGATGAGGGGAGCCATTGCAGATATTACCTCTGAAGAATACATCCCTATGCTTCAGAAATAATGGCACACTAACATTTGGAGAACACCTCAAGTGTGGTCGTGTTTTTGACATACCAGGCATGAAGGGAGGAACAGTAGTCCTGATGGGCCACTACTGGGCCTGTGGATCAATAGTATATATGAAGTTGCCGCCAGAATGGGGAGGAGTCTGTTCATTAGTACTGATTAACATACCAGCCCTAGTAGTACCACAAAGCTACAGCAGATCATAGACTTCCCAAAAACGGATACACACCAGAGGAAGAAAAGATCGCTTAACCTTATTCGACAAAAGAGGCAGAATTACTTCTCAGCAAAATTAATAGACGCCTATCATGATATTCCAGATGAGTATAAGTTGTTCTACAGAATGTCAGCAATATTTACAGATATATTCATGCCAGGAATTCAAACTGCAGTAAATGCCAAGTGGTAACAAATCTCTAGGTGGGAGCTGCTAAAAATGATCAACGCAACAATACAATGATTAAATGTAATCAGAGAAGAACTAAGGGACATCAGGCTCATGGCTCTCTAGAACCGGTATGTACTGGACTTAATTATAGCCATGGAAGGAAGCAGCTTGTGCCAAGATCTGGCCTTCTTGCTTTACCTGTCAGTGAACATGTTGGTACCATTGTAGATACCTTAGACATCATCTCAAATAAATCTTTGTATATTATTTTTAATTGCACAAATGTAATAATAGGGAATTATGTACTTTTGTTGTAGATCAAAATTGAAGACTTACTAAATGGGGTTAGAATTGAATTCCTATAGAAAAATTGTTTGTCCTGAAGATGGCCTGAACAATCATTAGTTCAACAGAACTTGAGACTGTGCAGTGCATCCCAGTGGTTGCGAGGATTAAGTTCAAAACCCTCTGCATCACCCACAAGGCCTTCTGGGGCCTGGGGCCTCATTACCTTCAACTCTCTCTCCCTAAATATCATCCTTCTCGAGCTCTCCGCTCATCTGCCTCCAACTCCCTCAGGGTCAGTCGCTTCTCCAAGCAACGAGTGGTGGTAGATCTCTCTCTTTGGCTGGTGCTTCCCTCTGGAATAGCCTCAGTGCCTCCTTTAAACCTGAGGAGAACCATCTCTGGTTCCGGAAGCACCTCAAAACCTTTCTCTTCGTTTCTGCTTTTTCTCCCCCTCTCCTCTGCTGACCTCCCGGCTGTAACCGGAACTGCTCTGGCTACCTGGACACCCTCTGATCTTGGGCCCAGGTCCCTCCCCCACCAGCATCACACACCTGCACTGCCCATCTGGCAACCCCCGCACTTGGGGACTGTTTCTGTATCCCTATAGTGCCCTTACCAGCCCTTCACACCTGATGTCTGCACTTACCCATGCACTTGCCACTTGCTAGCCGTTACTTATTGTTTTTTCTATTCCCATGTACTGCACTGTTCCTGCCCCCTTCCCACACACTTGCACGATCTGAATGACACTTGGCCTAGTTGGATCATTGTCTGTCCTCCCTATGTACCCCTCCCTTGCCTCGTCGCACCTTGAAACACTTGTGTACAGGCGCGTTATAAATGCCATACCATATCATTAAGGCCAAAACATATGTCAACTCTAAAGGAAGCATCCAATATCCAGTTTCCTATATCTCGTGCAGAATAACGCAATACTGATTTCCACAATTGTATTTCATGTGACTATTACTAAACAATAGAATATCAAGCACAGTGAGGACAGGAATGAATGTAATTTACGTTACCCCTTTCGCATCAATTTAACATATAAAAAAGCGGCTTGCTTGAGATGTCACATTGTGTACTCTTGAAAAGGTTTTTTTTCTTTTACAAATGTCTTTTTTTAACGTTACGCTAAATGATTGATGTATGCAAGAACCCGTTGGGTTTTGTTTTATGTTTCATGTGTATAACATAAGTGATCACATGTTTTTATGTGTGTTTTTAGAAAGTAAGTTTTAATATAATTGTGAAGATTGATATACAAAAAAAGCTATTGGTGAGAGTTGTTCAATCTACAAATTTACAAAGTAGATACGCGTGTCTCTGTTCTGTTGCACACTTGGCGACATTAGAGAGGGGTAGTTAATCTTGAGGCCTTTGTTCTGTTGTTCTAATAGTCTCCCTTTTCACTGAACAAAAAATAGGGTGTACCAATCTTGTAAACCTTCTTGCTTTACATACATACCAGCCCACGATAGAGAAAATGGAACCCCGACAGAAGCATAAACTATGCTGTCAACCTTGCATACGAAAGCAGTGGATAAGTAGACGAGACCAAGGATGAAGATAGGTTTTTGTCTCTTCCAACCTGGTTTGCAATGCCTCGAAACTACTTGGAGCAATACTAGCATCAGAGTTGCTGGGATTCTGTCTTAGAAGAATAATCAAAGGAAAGTTCAAGAAAACAGCAAAGAAAGCAATTGGAATGAAGATAATGATTGATGTGAATGCTGTGACTGACGAGCACACACCGACTGAAAACACCACCCGGGAGCACCTGAGTGAAACTCCTCTGGCACCCCAAGAAACAACGTTTTATTTCCCCAAGGATCATAAGAACTATGTAGGGCATTGGGAGTTCTGTAAACCAACTGGGGAGTGCTGCCACATGACCTGAAGTGTGGATGGAGACATAAGGAATGGAGGTGACCTGAGGGGGTGACTAAGATATGGATGCAAAATAAGTCATTCTGTGGAGAAAAAAGGAAGGAAATTGAGGAGGAGAGAACAATATAGAGAAGCAGACATTTATGTCATTGATATAACCCTCCCCCTCACCTCCGACATACTGGATGATGGACAAGAAGACCCTGTGCATGAAACCAGGTATTATTCCAATACTGCATTGAGTGTATGAAAGATGTTATGCACTGAAGTGGTAACAGGAGATTTGCAGACACCACTGAACATCGAAGAGTTGTAAAGGAAATCTGACAAGTGCAAAGTGATGCCATAAGGAGAAGATACAATGACGCATATAAACAATAGTATAAGAATACTGAAAGAATCATAATGTGATTGAAGAAACAATGTAAACATGTATACATAGTGAGATGAAACCATACATACAAAAAAGATAAGTGACCAGATCAGTAGTAAATGTACATATATATGCAGAAACACAAGGTAGATGAGTCACATAGAAGCTTGTATAGCTTGTAACACCGGGTAAAGAGGCCATGTTAGCCAGATAGACGTCATCTCTGAATAAAAGTAAGCAAGAAGCTTATAGGAGAGAGACCAGAGATGCATAACTGACAGAGGCTGGACAATGGTTTCACACAGAAACAAATAATAGCTGTTGGACAGAGGTCAAGGATGCCACAGCAAGAAGCAATTACAGGGTACAGAGGGAGTCAATGAGGGTAAGCAATATATTTGTAGGACATATCTCCCTTACATTAGGTAAATGTGAGAACATTTGTGAATGCCAAGTATTGAACAATTAAAAATGTAGAAAGCATATTTGAGACGGAAAAGCCAAGTCTCGCGAGGCCAAGAAAACTCATAACACCCAGGATAAATGAATTAAATAGCACTAAGTAGAAAGGTGAGATTGACAAAAGCATGGTCTCTTCACAGGTGGTGCAAGCCCAGAAAACAAGGCCTATTCATAGGCTTCAGGTGAAGATAACGATGCACGTTAACTCCTCTTAAAGTTCCAGGGAAGAGAACATTCAACAAGGTACAAAGAACGAGTCTTGGCTGAAGGCTTGGCTGATGAGAGATAGTAGACTAATTGGGCAAAGTGGGCAGTAGTTTGACGTTGTTCTCTGCACTAGGGTTTTGTTTTGTTTGCATGCTGCTAACGAGTCAAATGTTGAAGGTTGGGAGAAAATGCCAACCAATCATGAGGGCCTATGCAATGGTGAACATACATTGTTGCGGGGGCTAATCCGCTGTTGTTATGCTGCTATAGTCTATTATCCTTAGTTAAAGGGAAGTTGAAGGCATGCCTGATAGAAGAGTGGCAACCAAAGATGTTACTAACACTTACGGAAACTGTAAGTAGGTATGTTCCCCAAACCAATTCCTCCATCCAATAGGTTTTTATTATTTGCCAAGTAGAATGACGTCATAGCTGACGCACATCGAGGTATAAAGCCTTTTTGTAACCGTAATGGAATCAAGAGTGTGTGAGATACGATTTGTTTTTCATCCTGTTGCCCTACTTTATTGAACTGACACTAAAGTAGTATGTTGCCATCTTCCTTGACTCTGTATGGTTATTCGGGTCCCAGATCATTCATTATGGAAACCCCATTCTGCGCATAAGAACGCCCAAAGGTGCTACTGCACACCACTGTCCCCTGTAAAAGTGCTTGCCCTGTTTCGCTGCCTCTACCCAGGACGAGGCAAGGAGCTTTCCTATGGACCCCTATTCCTTTTCTATGCACCCATGTCATTGCAGGTATGTTCTACACCAGATCAAATACACCTACCATGACCTACCTCTGTAATTAGTGATATCTAGTGTAAGTATATTTAGTGTTTTATTGATTACTTTTGGATGGATAGATGGTCCAGATCTTATACTCAAAAACAACTGCAGGCGGGCACCACTATATCTCTCTGTTATGTTCTGAAATTATTTCACAAGCTCATTATTCTTCATATACTGAAATTATTGATAACAAATCCTCGGAGCACAATGGCAAAAAGCCCTTGGCACAAGGCTGTAGAATACATAAACAAATTCCAGGGTCGCCCTTGAAAAACCAACATGATCTCGCTGTGCCCTAAATTGGGCGGCAAATGACATCTAGTCAACAAATTCGACCTGATTTTGCTGTGGCTAAAGTCATTCAGAAGAACACCACATCAATTAATGAACACAGTTCAATTTAATTCTGAGTTCAAGCAGTGTTTATACAAAGGCCCAATCTTGACAATGCATTTCGGACTCGTGTCCGTCTTCAGGGCTGTACCCTTACGATATAACCAATATAAACAAGTGTAAAGTGTAAAAACATCAAAATAAACATAAAACACAACATGGAGAAAAAGATTAGTAAAAGGTTCCAGTGTAAAAAATCAAACAAATGGTTGCTTCCAATCTCAGTAACACAATACCTGTCTATTTACACTCCTGTTGTGAACTGACTGCTAGAAACACACAGAATGGGTATGGAAATGACTAGTTAGATAAACATTCTAAAATGACAAACAAAAGCGCATACAAATGTCGTGTGAGTAGCCAGGTTAAGTCTACAGTCCCCTAAAAAGGAAAATAAATGTAAAGTGAATAAAAAGACTATTTGCACAAGAAGGAATCCTTAACTTCTGATTCAGTAGCCCAGCTCCGTGTAAAGGTAGCCCTCGCAATCCTGGGTCATGCCGCGTTTAAAACGAGTTGGCACTCGGAGCCACGCGTCCTGCACTTACCTTAACTCACATATAGTGAGTCGCAGACCCCGTGACTGTAATGTCCTATGTTTATGCCCATACTTGTATTGCAGGGACAGGCGATCTCCTGTCCCCTTTCACTGTTTGTTGAGGTTGTAGCCGACCACGTATTTGTAGGCGTGGTTACCGCCAAATCGGCAGTCTGTGGCTGAATTAATAAAGCGGTGCCACCATGCCAGCCAGGCTCCCATGTCTTCATTAGTGTGTAGTCTGATTACTTGCTTTATTATCCGTACCGCTGTTGTGTACACCTTACGTCCCGCGACGCGGTGACGTAATACGTGTGTGAATAAAAGCCCCGCCCCCTCCACAAGGAGGCAGATCCGAGCAGGCCACGAGCCCCGTGTGTGAGACTCCTTTATTTCGTCCTGCAGCTGGGCCTCGGCCCGAGGGGCTCACATGTTTTCTCCCTCGCCAGTGCACCACCAGGAGAAGAACAACACAACCGCAAGCGCAGATTTAACAATGACGACGAGGATTGTGCCGGAGTACCCACTCGTGTTTGCACCGTGCCTCCGATAGCACTGATAGGAGTCACGCTGGTTGCTTTGAGACAACCTGCCATCTGCCACCCACATCCATATCCTAGAAGGATTGAAAGGCAGGGCCGACATATGAATACAAAGCAACGTCGCTGCTGCTGCCTGACCCGCTCTGCCTCGAGACCAGTGTTGCGGCCCAGCAAAGACGCTGGCCTTCAAGAGAATGCACACATCACGTCCGAAGTCCTGAAATCAACGTCCGGTTGAGCCCTGCATGCACACATCGGTGCAATTGCCCGGCAGTGAGTGTGCCCGGCCTCATCTAACCATTGAAGGGTGCCCAGTCTTCCATTTGCAGCACGCTGCCTTTCCTTGGTATACAATAAACGCACAGAGGGCAGTGCACGTGGCCTGGCAGGCCCCACCAGCACCTACAACTGCCTCTTACAAATAAAGGGCAGCATCTCAACCAATAACATCAGTGTTGTCTAAACATTCCTGTAAATACAATCCATATAGAGATCATGTTCGTATTATGTGATGCATAGTGGCCATACACTACAGAAGCTCCTATACTCCCCAAGGCAACAATCCTGCCCACAATCTGGGACAATAAACAGTGTGTTTTATTCTGAATCAGGGACTATAATTGATCCCATGGCTTCCAATGCTGGGCAAGTCATCCACAATCCTACAAATGTATGTATTTATTTATTTATTTATTTATTAATGTGTTAACAGCTTAACCTAAGCTTTTCACATATAAATCAATAAAACATTTTTGTAGAACAAAATTCCATTTAGATAAAACAAAAATAATATCATTAATTCATATCTGATAGTAATAATAATGTAACCTATAAAATAGACATTCAAGCTATATTATAAGACTTGCATGTCAATGGCTCGTATAAACCTTAACTAGTACAAACAGCCATAAGACTAGTTGTAGTTACAATAATAAAAATAGGTAAAATGTCTCTATATAGCTATTTCTAATAACTTTTCAATTGTTAGCCATACATTATATACAGCAATGTAGAGCTTCATTCCTGAGCCATTAAGCGCTCTAAGCCAAAAATCTTCGCTGCAAATATGATCCGAATGGTGGACAAAGTCCCCATAACAAGTTGCATAGGTTTTTTGCATGGCCGAGCATCTAGTTAATACATGTTTTCCTGTTTCAATCACCATATTGTTCATGCATAATCGACAGGATCGTTCTATATTGGTGAGATTACTCATAATTCCGCTGATGGCCAATACCGGCAGTTGGTCCGTCCGCAATAATATAATAAAACGTCTTAATCGCGGAGAGGGGCATAGAGAGAGATAGGGAACCGGTTTCTTAAATATGTATCTCATATGTTGGACAAATTTATATTGTTTCAATTCTTCCAAGTGTGCATAGTTTTCAATCCAATCGTATAATTCTGATTTTTTAGATAAGGCACATAAGGTAGAAGTTCGAATACTATTATGCCTATTTGACCAGCCAATCTTTTCCAGATATTCCTCCATTTGTTTTTTCATGAAAGAAAATGAAGACGATTTGTTTATTTCCTTATGTAATGTATTCAGAAGAGGATTTTCTGTAACTAGTGACATCTTCAAATATAGTTCAGCTCTTTTCCTGAGAACTTGTGCTTTTAAAGATATCAGGCCCAGTTCAAGTCTTAGGATAGCCATTGGTATACAATTTGGGAGGCCAAGTAATTTCTTCCAGAATTTTCCTTCTAGTATCTGGAGCCACCCCAAATCCATGAGCTGCAGAGCTTCTAATCCATAAGTAATCATAGGAGTTAGTACCTGTAGATACAGTTGTCGTGCAGCCCAGACTGTATATCCACCGTGAGAAGTAGAGAAACGATATATTAGAGCACTGATTTGTGCCGCTCTCGTGATTCTGACCTGCTTACACATCGCATATTGACCCTTTGGCTCTATTTCAATTCCCAAGTATCTATAAAAGGGAGTGTATTGAATTCCGGACCCTTGTATTTGTAGACACACTCTGGCAATTTTCTTATTGCTGATGACCATCATCTGGGTTTTGTCTAAATTAATAGTAAGGCCATTCCTATTGGTATAGCTCCATAATGCCTCTGCAGAATTTCGGAGACCGTTGATAGTATGGTCCATAATAACTATATCATCTGCATATGCTAGAACTGCACAGTGAGCTAGGCCAATCTTAGGTGGACAGTTATGGACTTCAGATAAGGCTTTTGGAATGTCATGAACAAAGAGATTATACAATGTTGGTGCTGTCACACAGCCTTGCTTGACACCTCGCAATTGGTCAATCTTATTGGTCCTGTTACCCTTTGCATCTAATTTTAGAGAGACTGTGGTATCCCAGTGTAACTGTTTGAGGTAATGTAATATTCCCTTCGGGCAACCTAGATTTTCTATTTTGGTCCACAACAAGTCTCTCGGCACTAGATCAAAGGCAGCCTTAAAATCAATGAATAATATGTATAATAGAGGACATCCGGGAGATCTGGCCTTATTCCGGAGTATAACCATTATAATAAGGTTGTGTACCGTAGAGAATCCACTCCTAAAGCCACATTGGAATTGGTCCAAGATCTTTTCTCTGTCCATCCATGTATGGAGCTCTTGAAGTAAATATGTCGAAAATAATTTGCCAGTGGAATCCAACATAGATAATAATCGATAGTTTAAGGGGTCGGTACGACTTCCCCTCTTGTATATGGGGACCAAGATTGCAGTTCGCCAGGAGTCCGGTATGAGGCTGTTTTTCAAAGTTTTTTCAAACAGTATTTTCAGAACCTCTGCCCAATATTTAGGGTTGCTTTTTAATATAACATTCGCTAGGCCATTAGGCCCAGGCGCTCTCGATGATTTAAGTTTATTGATCATGATTATCAATGAATCGATCGACACCTTGAAAGGAGGGGCAGGGCAGTTCCAGACTGTCGGCACCATAGTCAGGTCAGATAGCTGGTTATTGCGACTTCTCAAAAATTCCTCCCAGTGGCCTTTGTCAATTGGATTGTTAAGACTACTATTCGTTTCGCCTCTGGCCTGTCTCAATAGACTCCATATGGAGCGGGAATTTCTTGTGCATAATATTTGAACTGTCTTTTGCCATTTAGCTAATTTAGATGCATAGCGTTTTTGTCTAAGCCAAGATCTAAAGGCGTTCTTGCGTTTCTTACTGGAAATCAGATAACTATCCCAGGTGGTAGAGTTTTTCTGTAGCATCCTAAGTTCTGCTCTTAAGATTCTTTTAGCGTCTCTGATTTCAACATCAAATGTATTAGTTATTTTAGCATCAGGAGCAATTATGTTGACATTCACAGCGGCATGCTTGTGTGAGAAGGAAGTTATCCACTTTTCAATATCGTTGCCGGACATTCTAAGAAGAGCAGCATGACCAATATTTGGCGTTTTGTTCATAGCTTCTACAGCTTTTACGATATTTTTGTCTGACCAACGAATATTTGAAGAGGTGTGGTTCGTTCTCAAATCACCGATCGATCGAGGGCAGATATGATGAAGAACAAAATTAAATGTTAACAGTAGAGAGGAATGGTCACTCCAATCGTTGTCACTAACCTTCATATCAGCAGTCAGATTAGCCATTGATGGACTTACAAAGATATAATCTAGAGTACTGCGGGCTCTGGTATTTCTCCAAGTGGATTGACCTGGATCGTCACTAGGAGTTCTACCATTCAGGATTTCGAAATCCCAAGCATTTAAAAAATTGAACCACAACAGTCCCTCCGAATTTGCCTCCTTATGCCACATCGTGCCTGTATTCTTCAGCAAAGGGTTATTGGTCTTACTCATTGGACCCACAATATGACAATTGAAGTCACCTACAATTGTTACTAGATTGTGGTCAGCATCTACCATCCAATCAATCAGTAACAAATGGCATGCATCCCAAATGAGGTCTCTATGTGGGGATTCAGGTGGGTTATAGAGATTAATCACTAACATCTTCTCCATTTTATCTTTACCGGTGAGTTCAATCTCAACTGCTAATACATATTCATCAAAGATCGAGTGGATCCTCAATGATTTTAGTGGGTGTATGATTCCTGTTATAGGGCCCCCATACGGTCTTCCCTTGGGACCCTTTTTGGCTAATTCCTGATGAATTGAATATCCATTGAGAAGTGCCTGGGTGGTGATCCACGTCTCTTGTAGACAAATACATGTTTTCCCTACTAGGAGAGAGGAGGAGCCCACTGCCGATAACAAATGGCTAAATCCCCGACAATTCCATGTGATTAGACTTTGATCTCATTGGGATAAGGAAAGCGACGGCAATGATTCAGCAAGCCATTTAAGCACATTTTGCACATCCGCTAGTTGTACTGCATTGCCTTTAGGTAGTTTCGGTGCTATAATTTCAACCGCTTTCGTGCTAGGTGTATGTATTGGCCATTGTGGATCGATAATATTTGGATCAGCATCTACTTCAATATCCACTTCCCGTAAGCTTGCTTTATAGCTGCGAATCAAATTGGCAGTGGCTAAAAATTTACAGTGTAATGCCGAGGTATTAGAATGCTTTGCTTTCAAGGGCTCCACATATTCGAAGTCCTCTGATCTAGGCACTCTAAGCTGTGGTATAGAATACAGTCTAGTCAACAGCGCCGATCTAAAAAGCCAATCGTGATCGCTGTTTTGGTACAGGTTTTTAATAATACATATCCTTCCACCTTGATATGGTATGTTGTTGCCTTTGTCGTTGTTTTGGAGTTCACCAGATGGAACAGATACTGTTTCTGTTCGAGCTGGATTAGTTGGTATGGCATTTGTAATGTCAACTGCGGGGTTGTCCTTCAGCTCATCAATACATGTTGAATGATCTGAATCTGTCTCATCTACTTGAGGTTCAATAATACTCTTATTAGACACAATCTCCTCCACTGTATTGTTGATAGTGCTCTTCTCAAGAATAAGCCAGCTGGTCAGTTTATTCTCCATGCTAGCAGTGCCTTTATTCTCTCGAGGTACCTTACATTTAGGTTTTTTCTTGTCTTGTTTAGGGGTGCTGCCTTTGGTGGGAGTAGATATTTCTTCTTCCTGGTCCACTATGTCCGGTGGTCTTAAGGTTGCCATTTGGCGCTTTTTTCCTCGCAAGGGCTCTTTTCACCAGTCGTCGCTGTTTACGAGAGTAGAAGACATCCTTATTCGTTGTGGTGTTAGAATCGATGTCTTCGATCTCCGGGCAGTCTGGCGGGATTATCTTCTCTTCCTGGTGAGGCAAATCACTTTTACCATTATTTGCTGGTGGTAAGGTAAGAGTGACTTCCAATATCCTCCCACACATCTTTAAAAGGATGTTCAGAGCAAATTGCAAAGATGCAACTGAAGATTGCAAGTCACCCAAGGTTATCTGACTTTCCCCTTGATCCCTACCGCAATCAGGTTCTGAAGATTCCAAATGTACATCCAGATTTGGAGAAGCTGATAACCTGTTGTATGTTTCCCACTGTGTATGAGTAGGCAGATGTTGATAGCTATCATTCTGGATAGCCGAATTGCTTACTGGATAAGGAGTCATAGATCTCCGCATAGATAAACACAAGTCCAATAGCGAATTGTTATCTATTACACTTTCACCCAGTGCATCCATAGAGGTATTCATACCAGAACCCCCTGTAGATTTATCCATCAGGAGTGTAGGTGTTGTAATATTAGCAGTATCAGGCAGCGAGAAAAAATCAGTGATTGCTCCGTTCTCCACAGGTGCTTGTTTGGATCCTTTGTTTCTATTTGATTTTATTGTCGGGGTTCTACTCTTCTGATTACGTAGATTATATCTCGTCGCAGAGCATTTCCTTACTGATAGCATATTAAGTCTTGAAATGCTTCTTTAATAGTCTCTAAAAACTCAGTGTCACGTGTATAGAGACGTAGTTTAGAATAGTGTATTAGCAGTTACCTGGGCTAAGTATGCCTATTAGCTCGGTTACAAGCAACTCATCACAGTTATCCAAATGGGATTCAGGTAGTCACAGGAAGCTGATTGCATATAGGGTATGAAGGCCAGATCCAAGGGTGACCTACAGTCACCTACTGAGGTCGAACGTATGGCACTGCAGCCTACAGACCCAGGGCAAAGTACATGTTAGGTCCTTCAAAATAGGACCTAGCAAGGGCCAAGTCAAACGGCCCAGAAAAGAAAAGAAAATGAAAAAGTAGCCGGGTATTCTTGACATAAATCTTACCAAGTGCCCAGCCCTCACCCTCACATGGGCGTTTATGCTGGAAGGCAGGTTTTAACAGCTCCGGGCCGCCCTCCGCTTCCCTGCAGGTCCTTAGGCCACCCGTGTAATCTCCGCAGCTACTGCTCAGGGACCGCCGTAATCCCAGGCTGCGATCCCACGTGTAGCAGCCGCTTGCTCACCGCTTGCCCACCGCGACCCCAATCCCAGGGTTTCGGGCGCTGGTGTAGGCTACGGTCGCTGCTGTAGGTCGCTACTGTAGGCGTGCTGTATACGGGCGTAGCAGGGGATCAAGAGTTTCCGCAAAGCTGTTCTCACCCGCAGCCTTCGCAGCCTTCGCGGTTAGAGTGAGGGACCCGTCAAGCATCAAGCCGCACCACGTTCCAACGCTCGCGCTCGCGTAACAGAGCACAGAACTGGCCGCTTCCGACACCTTCCTTCACAATGGACACAATGGAAATTGCAAATATCCTACAAATGAGGGCACGAAGTTTATAGACAGAAAAATAAATGTCTCCTGCCTGCTGGTGTCTCATTAATGTTTCTGTTCTAAATATATAATGTCAAAGGTATTTTTCCTAGTCCCACTAACATCCATCCATACATCCTCGCCTGAACACCTTGTACTGCAGGCGCCCTCTGCTAGGTTTATATAGCCCTCCCGTTCCTGTCTAGAAACCTACTTGAGCCTATATTGGGACTTGGGTGAGGTGTTTCCCTGAGCCAAACTCCACCTTTCTAATACCAACTCCTTCAATCTCCTCAGCGTGCTGTCTGGCTCTACTTCATAATACAGAGCCTTAACCCCTTTTCAGCCACCATTTCCTTGCAGCATGCCATGTGGTTCCTAACATCATGCTTCTTCTCTTATTCTAGTTTTTTCAGCAAGTCACTGTCGTCAAAGGCTTTGAGGGGTGTTGGGCAATTTCCTGCTGGTTGAAACTTTAGCACCCCAGCTCCACCATGCCTGGGACCTCTGAGATAAGCGATTGGTCTCCAAATCAGCTCCTGAACTGGGGCGGATAGACAATCTTCATTAGAGAGGCGACTTCTTCCTTTCTGTTCCGAGTTGGGCTTTGGCCATAGGACCCAGGTGCATTGTGGTAATCATAGTCTTTTGCCTTTCGATGTTGCTGCCTCCCGGAATTCACAAGCCATTCCAGCTTTGTGAGAAGATTTGGAGCATGCTCTTAACTGTAGTCTCTTGCGATGGGCGGTTAGATCCCCTGGCTCCAGGGTACCACCTGAAAGATTAGAAAGAGAGACCTGGCCAGGCCAGACGCTGGTAGACACCAGGATTGAGGGAAAAAATCCCAATGCAAATACAAACTTCTACAGATTCTGGGGAGCTAGAGTGGGGTTCCATCCTAACTCTCTCACACTACCTCTGGCCTTAGATCTGGCCCTGTGTAAAGACTGGTAGGGGGTGGTCTGCACTTCTGCTCTCTATATGGTAGAGGGGAGGCACAGAGGACCCCAGCCTAGATTCTTTATTCGGTAGCTATGGTCGAGCAATCAAGGCCTAGCTTCTCAGGAGGTGATGCAGGCTGGTTCTTAAGTACAGTGTAGTCCCCAAGCCCCCACAAAGGAATGTCCACACACTGTATTGGTTAGAACACAGTCTTTATATAATCAATATTCAAGGTTATGTACACTTATCATAATAACTCACTTTGTACTTAGGAAAATCAACAATGGCAAATATATACAATTCTAAAGTGGTACCACCCTTTGTATTAGATCTCATTAAAGTGCATCAACAATACTGTAACAATGTCACACAGATCAATAGAGTGAAACCAGCAATAGAGAGAGGAGAGAAAATAAGATGGTTGAGCAATAGGCAGAATACTGGCCCCTACCACTAGACACAGTTCTGCGTGGAGATCCCCCCACCTGGGCAACCTGTAAAATAAAGATATAGCACAAGCCCAGTCCATATATTGTTCTGCAAGTCTTATTCCCTCCTATAATGTTTTTACCCCCCCAATGTACCTGGTGGAGTCGAGTTCTTCGAAGAGGCGTCGACAGATCCCTCTTGAGCGACCCCCTTTCAAGCGGGAGTCACGGATCGTCGAGAGGCGTCGAGAAGCGTTGAGGAACTCAGCGTTCGGCGGCGGGGAATCGACGGCCCTTCTTGAATGCCTTCCCTTTCAAGCGGGAGACACGGGGCATCGAACATCCGTCGAGGAACTCGGCGTTCGGCTTCGGGGAATCGACGGCCCTTCTTGAATGCCTTCCCTTACAAGCAGGAGACACGGGGCGTCGAACGTCCGACAACAAACAGGGTAGAACGGCGTCGATGAGGCGGCAGCTTTGATCCAAGCGGTGCTCGTCGTCGATGGAGCGTTGGCATCCTGCAAGGTAGAGGCGTGCGGGGCACCTCGATGACAATTGTTCTGGACCGCAAAGATTGTGGAGACGGGGGCACAGCAAGGGTGTCGAGTCGTTCGAGTCTTTGTGGTCTTCGAGTGACGGTAAACCCACCGGCAGGTTTCTCCTCGGCGCGTTGGTCGTCCTCGACTTTCTCCGGCAGGATAAAGCAGTAGACGGTGCGGACGAGGGAGTCCTTCGATTCAAATGTTCTTAGGCAAGGAGCGGACAGCTCCAGTCGTCAGCGGCACGGCGTCAAGTGGTTCCCACGGCTGGGCAACACAACTTCGACGGGCCTCCAGCGGTTACACAGACCTGCGAACCCTGGTCGACGGCAATGGACTTCGACGGCGGCGATGTCCGGGTGATTCACTTCGATCTCCTGGGCGGTCCCGACCCGGGTCGGCAGCCTTTCGAGGGTCTGACTTCCAGGGCGCTTTGGCGAAGATGTAGCGGTGCTCGATGATCCCTCGGAGCACGGGAAGAGGGCGCCTTACCAGGTCCTCTCTCGGGTCAGTCCTCGACGAATTCGGCAGCTTTCAGATCGGTCGAAGCAAGTGCAACAGCAAGTCTTCTTCTTCCAGCTGGGCGTCGAGGATCAGCAGTTCCAGTTACTCTTAGAGTGGAGACTCAGCTTCTGAACGCTTCTGAACAATTACCAGTGGTGAGAGTCCCCAGATATACTATTCTGTCTCTCATCCACATTGCTGGCACACACTCAGCAGCCAATCATACAGAAGGGTATTCATGCAGTCAGTCAGCCAATCAGGCACACAGTGCATTCAGGCCACACTCCTCCCTTTCAGACACTCACAACAAGGAATGTGTATTGGGACAAGTACCCAGCCATTCAACACTACACACTGCATTCAGGCCAGTTTCGGGCAGGGCTGTCTCAGTCTTTGTCTCTCATGCCAGAAACCAGACAACCACAACAAGGAGTGTATATTTGTCACACACTCCATTCACCCAGGTCCCACCCACAGGAGGTACCCACAACATGCAGTCACTGGGAAGGCTCCAGTCAGTCTAGCTGGGCCTTCACAACAACACCATATATGGAACTTCCACCCAACAGCCAGTCAGGGGGAAGGGACAGAGTCAGGGCTTCCCAGGACTTTGGGAAAACAAGGTAACAGGCAATAGAAAGCAAGAGGCCACAGGGGCCATCTTGTTTCCTATCAGGAATCAACTGATCCCAATGGCAGGGCCTGGGTATCCCAAAATGGAGGACACCCAGAGCACCTGTCAAATTCAGCATGGAGCTGCCACCAGCCCATACCCTGCTCTGTGGGCCACCCACAGGTGCCCAAAAACATACACTAGGGGCACAGGGTTGTACCCCTACCCATGTGTGCCATAAGGGTATCCCATGGGTCTGTTCACCAAACCAAAAGAGAGAGCTGCACTGCCAGGAGTCCCACATGGACTCCTGGGCAGAAAACACGACAGAACACACGATAAAAACAGTAAAGGACAAGGATTCAGAGGCCCTGTCCCTCTGATGCATTTCCAGCATCACACCCTGGTACGCCACCTACCACAATTTGAGGGGGGGGGTCTTTTAGCCCCTCCAACATGACCCTGTAACACTAGATGGCTTAATTCATCCGGTATGTTTGTATGCTTCCCACATAAGAACATATCACCAAAATCTTAGATGTTCTTCCAACTGCAGAAAGTGTGCGTGTGTCTCTTCGGTCCATATCACCCCTGAAAAATGGATAGATCATAACTACACCAATATTTTCTAGAACACTACCTGGCCACACATGTGACTTAACTCACAGGTGATCGAAGAGTAACGCAAACATTGTTGCTAATAATGTCCTGACTTGGCATAACATCTGTTGCCCTTTGTGTACCAGCTTTCACTGGGTACAACCCCAATCCGTTGAAAGACATGTGCCAATGGTGTTAGACTAGGAATGATGTAATAGTCCTCGTATTGGTAGGCTAGGTCTATATTAGTGCTCAGTCAACCTTGAGTGTTCTTGTTGACTATCCGCAGCATCAGTTTCCTGGAAATTGGCACTTAACCATTACAAATTCAGCATTCATTCCTGCTTCTGTGTGGGCCCACAGTGTTAGCACTTGAAGCTATGGCATGGACATTCATCTCCTCAATAAGCCAGGGGAACTGCTGGGGGGGGAGCTAGACACCCACCCCCTTTATAAGTAGGAGGTTAAAATATACGGAACGCTCGTGTTACTCATCTGCCACTGCTTGAAATAAGTTAGCTTTAAGGGGGTTTTCCAGACTAGTAAAGGGGAAATGTCAAATTGGGTCTCAGCGTTGAAGGAAGGTTCCAATGGTAGTCCGAAAAGTAAGGGATGTACATGGGAAAATTGAGTATATGAATTCACCTGGCCGAAGTGCAATTTGTAGTATACACATTTCTCTCTACATTACAGTGACTTGGTTCCTTATTTTCTTCTGACCACTGGGGATCCTAAGTACTTGATCCCAAACTCAGCACCCAGTGAGATCTGCTTTGTGGATTATTGATGGGAGAGGGCGAAAGGACGCATTTGACGTTTGGAAGAACCAAGCGTGACCAGCGCACCCATATCACCTTAGCTGTGAAGATGCCGTCCCTCAATATTTGATGCAGTGCCAGCAAGTTCTCCTGGATGGTGTGACTACCTTCATTTTGGGAAATTTGCTGAAGCTCTCCCATTCTCTGTCGGAGAGAGAGAGAGAAGTGTTTCGGAGAAGGGCCCTGAACCGCACAAAGTTTAGGGATTAATAAAGAAGTTAACTCACATCTACAATTCTTCAAATGTCAATTTTTCAATGAATGAGGGATTAGCTTTGCCAAGGTTGGGCGCCTTCTTCTGAGTACACACAATATTTTCCCATAGAAGATAAGGAGTGGGATTGGTCATTTCTCTTGCGATGTTTCACCATGAGAATAAAAGATTTCCCATAGGCACTTCAGAAGCGTTCAAAGAAGGCCCAATTTGTACCCGAAAAAACAAATAGCAAAGCTCAGTTATGCTTTGGTCTGGATTAGGTAGATATATATGCTTCAGTTGCACAGTTATTGACATTGGCAAAGACATATTGTAATGTGGGTATGCAAAGTCAGAAGTAGATCGTCAAAAGTTCAAGAACTCTGCTCCCATGTCCGTCGTCTTTGCAAGAGGTCAATCGGGCTCCAACAGCAACCGGCTCAATACGCAGTTCGATACATTATTTTTAAAGGAGAATAAAGTAAGGACACCTATGATAGCAAAAGGGATAGTGAGAAAATACCTTGTCTCGCTACTTTGCTCTCCAGAAATGGTGCCAGGTGATGCCATTAGATGCGCTCTCCTATTAAATAAAGGTTGACTAATTCACATAGTGACCAAAGATATTGGTTATGTTTTTAGTGCCAGAAAAATGCATGAGTTGGCAGGTGGGTCTGTTTTTCCTCCTCACCTTTTACTCAGAAGCAAAACCTACTCTATGAGATATTACGAGCCCTTGAGAGGGCAATTCTTAGGTGGACCGTCTTTGGTAGAGCAGCTCCTGAGGAGTCCCTCGTATTTGTCACCCAATATTCCACATCAGTACTCAGTGATTCCTTAAACCAACATCCAACCTGGACAATGCTCACTTCAATGTCCCAAGCGCCTTCTCCATCGCTCTTCTTGGAATTATGGCTCGAGTTGTGATTTTCCAATATGCTAATGGCATTTCACGTGTGCCAGGGTTTGGCTTTAACAGCTGGTATTATTCCATACCCTCATGAGCCTGTGACTTTGCTTCAGTCCCATAACTTGTGTATATGGGCTGATAACACCTGTAACAGGCCAGAACCTGGGCACTTTAATGTCACAATGTATAGAATTGGATTGAGTGGGGCGGTTCCCCAATAAAATACCGTTTTTTGAGATTAACCTTTAAGGTGAGGTCAATTTGTCTTTGCCTGCTACCGTGGTTGTCAGCCTACCCGTATGCCTTTCTTAATATACATCCTGATGCCCCTAAAGTTGGGTCTGTGGTAGTGCCAACAGATCCTAGTGTTGGCCACTTTTCTCCCTAGATCAAGAACTTATGTATACGTAGTTATCCTATGTACAGTATATACTGTGGAGTTGTTTCCTGACAGGTAAAATAAATAACAACAGAAAAAGTGGTCATTAATCAGTGGAAATCAGTCTTCAGTACAATGCAACATCCCCATGAATGAGACCTTGAAAAGACTGAGGTTGGGGTTCAACTCATTAGCCATCAAAGTGCACAGTGAAAGAATTATATGTGACTTTCCTCTAAAACCCTATTTTAAAAATATGCACAAAAGTGTGATATGTAAATTAAAAGACTATGCTATTAAAGTATTTCAGATTCATGTCTACTGTGTTGCTGTTGTTTCAGGAGAAATGCCTGAGTGGAATTTACAGTATCCCATCACATCGATGTCTCCATGTCGGCCTCTGCATCCTTTCCTTTCCGCGCTGCAATGCCGGGCCCGCCCACAGATGCTGCATTACCCAGCATTATCATTATCCAATTTACTAGAGCGATTTGCAGATTTCACGGATCAGCTGCGCGCTTCCAACGCTGATAGATGGAACTGGTTCCAATAATGCAGAAATTACCCAGCTGCCCAGCACGGCACAGATGTTCATTGCGCAGCCTGAAACGGCGAGTTACATTTGCAGAAATTGCCCTCTGGCTGTTCCGCCACAGTTTATCCTTAGTGTAGACTGTGGGTTACAATGTAATCAACGTGTGAACAGTCAGACCAGGCAATATAATGCAACCTGTTCGCTCCATGGAAGAATCATGGAATTCCAGAGGGCTGCTGCCCATATGTTCTGTTTGGTGGCTGGGCAGGTGCTTCCATTGCATTGCTTCCGTTTGCACAGAATCGCCTGCAAAGATCAGAAGACAATTGCACTGCATTTTGAGATTTTAGGGTAAAAATCCTCAATGGTGAGGCTCGTAAAGAGAATAGTGAAAACCTCCACTGTACAGGTGAATTGTGGTGTGCTCTTGATGAGATCCTGTTAGGTGCAGTGGTGGGCTGGCCTTCAAGGAACTCTGGAGATTGTATCGGTATCCAGTCAATGTATCTAAACATTACAGAGTGGTACATTTCAGAGTGGACCATAATACCGAAACAGCGCTGCAAACATGTAGTGTGGCTTACATTGCACCAGGCAGTGCAAGCCACAGAATGTTAGGGTGGCCTGGAACCTGATGTCTCCGGAAGGTTCCAGGAAAGACGGTTAGGGATTACATGATGGGAGGATGAAGGTGAATGATGTGCTTACCTGATGCTCCTCTGCCATTCTAGTATAATACCTGTAGCAAAGAATATAAAAGCTTGTATTCTTCATACCTGCTGGCTCAAGAGTCATCTGTGCCCTCCGTCTACTTTTCTGGACCGTGTACACTAGAAAACATGAATTAAATAAATAAAGTGTAGTGGGGTAAAGGGGTTAAAATGGGTCAGGATGGAGTTGGGGTGGCCTTATAAGGCTAAAGAAATGGGGGGCTTGGAGGGGAATCCCCCCAAATTAAAACAAAATGTACCACTCTGTGATTGTGGTCGGTAAAATCTCATCTAACCATTGTATCGTGGTCCTCTAAAACATGGCCCTCTTAACTGGGAGTATCCTGCTTTTCCCAGTCACCCTACCTGTATGCTTCCATCTTTCCTCATCCCCCAAACCCATCTCAAGTAAAACATGGGTTCCAAAGCTTTGAGTATGGTGTTCCTCACTCTTTACAAATGTTTTATGAATGTGTCTTGTTATGTTCATCTAAATTTGAAATAGAAAGTCATTGGCTGACACTTTACATGACACTATCATGTAAATTTTGAGGAAAAGACGTGTATTGCTACGCGCCACCCCCCAGTGCACTCCAAGGGGAGAAAACTCCCAACTGTATTCGTGAAGCTGGTTGGCAGAGTAGTGGATACACTCTATGACCAGCAAAACTCAATCAGTATTTTGTTTTAATTAGAGGCTTTCTTCAGGGTGGGTTAATGTACATCAGTCTATAAAACAGGAAATATCCAATCCTAGACCTTGTAGAAGTTTTACTGGATGTTAATTCATATAAATCAACTTCAGATTCAAATGTTTTGAGGTTTCTCTTTTTAACACATATTTACTCAATGTTTTTTAAAAGGAACAGGTCAGTGACACAAACTTTTTCTTAAAAGTAAAAAGTAGGACCCTCTATGGGTAATTTTTAATCAATTGAAACACCAAATTACTGTGTATATTTTCAAACAAACAAAACAGGAGTACATTAGTGTCATGCACTTAACATAACAGAAATTCAATTGTGAAATCAACCGGGTAATTCTTTCTCTCTCAGAAAGCAACTGGGTTTTTCTTCACACACTTCACATATGTTCACATTGTCCCCCTTTAGTCGTCGTAGATACCAAAATTCAAACACAAATTCTTCCTGGTTATACGTCACCAAACCCAAATAGCACCAATTCTGTTACTGTGTTGCCAACGCGTTTCGGATCCTACAAAGGTCCATCTTCAGGGCAAGTGATACTATTGGTTCCCAAAAGTAGATATATCCGCACCTTCAGTCCCTAAAATGAAAATGCAGAGAAGATCGAACTGTTAATACTGCTTTCAACCTCAACTAAAACTATTCAAGGTTGGATAATAGCACACAACCCACCTCGTATTCAGACTGATGGGGTCTCTATTTCCAGTTTAAGGCACACCCTTAGTACAAGACATGGCTCCGCATGTGCACCCCTATGTGCGTTAGATTCCACCTCACGCGGGTCCCCTCAGAAATAATTTTTAGAGATAAGGCAGAGAGAGGTATAGGTTAGTTGCTGTATTGGGGAAATTCAAGGCATCAGAAAACACCCCTATGTAATTTATATCCACAGTTTATTAGTTATGTCTGTGCGGGACCAGAGTCCTATCGTTAGCCGTCCATCATGGATAAATAGCACATATATGGTGGATCAAGACATTCACCCAAATCATATACGTTCACCTACGTTCCGTGGTTAATTTCAACCCTAAATGGTAGTATCTAATACAAACGTGTCTAAGGTAAAGCTAACCCTTCGGTTGTCCACATGTCTGTGAGCTTGTGATACCTTGCTCACTGCACCCTAGTCTAGTTGCTATTCACTGCTTATCTAATGTTAGGTACACCAGCTGCAGGATTAATGCGGCCCGTGTGGTGCAATGCATGCGCTAATCTTACCTCTTCAAAGGAAATAAATCCAGTGTAGGAGACTCCTTACGTCCGGCATGAGAGTAATGCACTCTCGTCCGGATGCTGTGTTTATGTTGCAGCCACTATTCGTCACGCATGCGCAGGGCGAGAAGCGCAGGCCGTGTGAACGGGCCGCTACTCCCCGGCGCCTGCGTTCTTGCGGGTAGCAAAATGTGTGTATCTAGTACGCATGCGTATGGGTACTAATTCGTCTTTCTATCAGCTCTCACTGTACTCAAGTGAAGTGCTGTTTTCCACTATCGGACTACTGAAATCTTTGCGCAGGCGCGTGCACGACATCTTTATGTCTGGCTGACAGGCCCCTGCATATGAGGAAAAAAAAGGGACAAATGCGATTGTGCATTTGTAAAAAGGTGTGACCTCGACTGGGTAATTTTTAAGTGATTTTGAAAACAACCGTGATCTCTGTTCACACAATGAAGCTTCCTCATTTTGTTGGTCCCCTGCAGACCATAGCTGCTCGATTGGGGATTTTTAACTCCATAGGATGATCAGTAATGTCGGTCCTTACGGAGGAAGGTCTTTCTGTACCCCGTGTATTTTAGAACCGTGGGGAGAAGATTACTCCACCTGCATGACTGTCTTTTTAGAGGTCCAGCATGGTGGATCCATATGTCTAGCGGGGATTCTATTGCGCAGATCGCAGTCCGGGCTGGTGGGGGAGACGCAGATCAACTCTGCTCGGGTCCCCATGTGCCCCAGACATAGCCACTGCGTAATGGTAAAGTAAACTAATAGATCAGATAACTTAAAGCCTCCATATAACCGTCAGTTATATCACATCCTGTCGGTATTGGGGTATGCCTAAAACATATCCTGTCATAAGTAAATGCCCTAGCTGTTCTTGTCATCATGTTCCATCTCAAGCACACCGATTAGTTGATAGACTTATTGATTGATGTACTCATTCCATTAGTTCCTGCCATCAAGTAAAGCCTGAACTCCCTCAGGACATTAGGTGACGTTCACATTCTAGGCCTCTCAACACTAAGTGAGCCAATCTATACATTGGAATCCAACCATTACAATTCAGATCGAGATGCATCTCAATTGAGAACAAGGTCCACATTGAAACAATTTTTACCATATCAGACGTAGCACAACAAATCAAAGTCTACATTCATGCCCCTAGGGCTCAGGCAGTCAAGTAAATCAATCCAATTTCCTTCTGTTGTAACGCTCTCACTATGTCACCCCCCTCTGGGGCTGAATTTGACTTGCTCCAATATCACGCATTTAATTTGTGCTATTGAGTGTCTGGCCTCTGCAAAATGCATTGCCACTGGTGATTTCTGACTCTTCATTCGGATGTTTGATTTATGCTCTGACCAACTTATTTTTACTTTTCAAGAGGTCATGCCTACATAGAATAGGCCGCATGGGCACTTTAAACCATAGATGACATTAGATGAATCGCAAGTACACAAATCTTTAAGGGGAATTATTTTTCCAGTGTGTGGATGTCTGATGGTGTTCCCTTTTATTATGTTACTGCAATGTTGACAATTTAGGCATGGTGTAGTTCCTTTGTGAGTTTGCTTTCCGGTTGTGGTAGTTACATCTGCTCTGATCAAACTGTTACGTAGTGATTTGTTGTTTCTGTAGGCAAATGTCAGAGTTTCCGGAAAGAGTTGTTGGAGTTTTGGATCCATTTGTAACATGGGCCAATGCTTCTGTATGATCCTTTTGATTCTTTTGCTCTGCGTGGAGTGTGTTGTCACGTATACCAGTTTTTGATGATCTTGGATAGGTTTAGGTGTCAAGAGGGTTTCCCTTTGAATAAGATCCACTTTGTTTTTTACTTCGGAAATCAAATTCCTGTTGCATCCCCTTTCACTGAATATAGTTTGTAGAGTGGGTGATTGTCTTGAATATTCAGTGGCTTCCAAAATGTTCCTTCTGTATCGTAGAAACTGGCTTAGAGGTACACTGTCCAGTGTTCTTTGTGGGTGAAACTCGTTGCTAGAAGCAAGCTGTTTCTGTCAGTTTTCTTTGTAAAGATTTGTGTTTCCAGTTTCCTATTTTTCACATACACTTCGCAGATTCACTGGTGGATGTCGTGAATTTGATTCTCGGGTTCATATGGTCCATCATCGAGAAAAATTGTTGTAGTTCATCTTTGGGACCCGTCCAGATTCCAAAGATATCATCGATATACGGCGTCTAAAGTGACAAATGACATGACCATCTGGGAGATGTTAAGACATGCTCGTGTTCTAAGTAGAACATAAAGATGTTAGCATAGCATGGGGCCATCGCTGCACCCATGCTAGTTCCTGAGATCTGCAGAAAATAACGTTCCCCAAATTTGAAAAAATTATTCATTAGAACTAATTTCAACAGAGTTAGGACAAACACTCGATCTGATTTGCAATCAGCAGCTCTTAACAGCATCCATTCAACTGCCTCTAAGCCTGTATCATGAGTTATATTTGTGTAGAGAGACATGACGTCCATAGTAAACAGGACATCACGCCCCTCTATGAATCTGACATTCTGTAGTTTCTTCAAAAAATCAGTTGTATCCTTCAGGTAGGTCTCTGTTCCCTGGATCAGTTTTTGTAAAATGCGGTCCAAGCATTGTGCCAGCGGTTCCGAGATACTGTTGGTTGCTGCAATGATAGGGCGTCCCGGAGGTTTCAGTAACCTCTTGTGGATCTTAGGTAGTATGTAGAGTACAGGCGTAATAGGATGTTTATTACTCAAGAATCTGTGTGTTTTCTCAGAAAACTTCCCCATCTGTTCAGCTTCATCTAAGGTTTCTTCAATTAGTGTCATAATTCGATTGGTGGGGTTAAAATGTATTTCCCTGTATGTTTCTGTGTCCGCCAATTGTCTCTCAATTTCCTCCAAGTAGTCCATCAACACCAAGGCGCCCCCCCCCCCCCCTGTCTGCTGGTTTGAAAATTATCGTTTGGTTGTCCAGTAGAATTTTTAAGGTCTGTCTCTCACATGTGGAGAAATTACTATGTGCACTGTTTTTAAATTGTAGTTTCTTAAGGTCTTGCAGAATGTTTTTTTCAAATGTTGACAGAACGTGATTCTGAACTTGTGGGTTGAAGTGACTTTTAGGGTTAATTTCAAGGAATTCATGCAGTTCATCTCGTTCTTGATCTTCGTCGATATCATCAAAAAATACCTTTAATTTCATTTTCCTCAGAAGCCTGAAGAAATCAATGTTTGCCTTCAGAAGTGTACTGCTGCTTTTAGGGACAAAAGATAGTCCCTTCTGGAGCACCTTAAGTTCCAGACTGGTCAGAGTATGTGAAGATATGTTAATCACTAGGTCTTTTTCTGGGTCTTCTTTCTCTGTGTGTTTCTTCTTTGGTCCACGTCTTGTTGGTCCTTTTCTAAAAAAGACGGTTCTTTTGCTGGTATTGCCTCGTCCCGATACCCAGTAGGTTGCTGGGCCTCCAGTGTCACTATCGGGTCCAGTTCTGTGCTGGAAGCATCCGAGGTTGTAGCTTCAGCTTGTGGTGTTGAAGGTTTGGGTGTCTGTCCTTGATATGGTTTGTTTGGGTGGTGTCCGTAGTACTCCTGCCATGTGTATACTATATCCAGCTTGTAGTCAAGCGTATCTCTTCTGAATTTGCGTATCTTTTTGGTTTCCAATTCCTGTTTATATTTTTGAAGTTTCTGGTTAGTATCATCCAATACCTCTTTAAGTTGATCCTGCGAGTAGCATTTGCTCAGTGATGCCTTAAGAATTCCAACATCCTCGCTCAGAGATTTGAGGTTATGAGCTAACTCCTCTATAGTGAGGAGTATTAGGTCCAATGAACATTTGTTCAATATCTGGCACCACCTTTTTACAAAAGCCATGTTCTCTTTACATAAGGTCGGTTAAAGATTGACTCTCAGTCCACGGGAAATTCTTTGTGCTTTGTAGTAGCGTGTTAAGGTTGATTTCACTGCGTATTTTCCACTCAAGTTGTCTAATGAGTGCCTCTGGTTTTTCAGATGTGGATAGGTCTTCAGTTGTTAGTTTGATTAATGATAGGATATGGTTGGCTTCTTCTTCACTGAAGCCTAGTGTTTCTGCTCTGCTTCTTACTATCATGTAAAGTGTCAGTCAATGGGCCTCATTACGAGGTTGGAGGTAGGCTTGCCAGTTTCACCGGCAAGGCTACCTCCAAACTCACACGCAAATGGGCAATTACCAGGCTATTCTGGCCCAGCCGGACCCGGTAATTGCCCTTTCGCGGGTGCTGGGCCTGGTACATCCCATTCCTATTTGACCCCCATAGGGCTCAATGTGAATGGGGAGAGTGGTAGCACAGGTACCGTTAACAATGGTACCGGTGCTACCATCATTTTCTGCTCACGGGTGCCGGTACGGCCACCAGGTAAGACCTGGTAGCTGCAAGGGCACCCGCGTGCAGAACTCCTAGTATGGTGGTACGGTAGCAACGGTGCTGGCAGCGATACAGGCGCCTTTGTTGCCTTACCGCCATACTTGTAATGAGGCCAAAGGACTTTCTATTAGTGAGTGACAGACACGCTGCACCAGCGCCTATTCAACAATCACGCCGCACCAAGCAAACAACAGGTGCACTAGGTTCCTTAACAGTACTCTGGCATAGGGGATTTAGTTTGCCCTAAATTTAAAGTAGGTATGCATGGGAAATATAGGTGCAGCTGAGAAGCAATGGAGTGCTGTAAATAGAGAATGCGCCCAGTGAGTTACAGGTAGGGTGCAGCAGTAGTGCAGGAGCTCAACTTTGTAGGGGAGCAAGTAGGGAGTGACAATGGATGCAGTGAACCCCATTACACATCTCAGTTATGATATTGCTTGCAAGCTTTAGCACATGTGATTTTACAGTCCGAATACAATAAAGGGGTGTCTCCACTTCATGGCTGCCTGGCTACCCTCAGAGTCTCACTGGCTCCCAGGCTCCTCCACGACAAATAGGCCCTGCATTGCCTCCAGGCCTAACGCACACTTAGGGGGTGTAACTGGAACCTTACAGTCCCCTGCCTCCTGCACTTACCCAGAGGTAGCGGTGTCCTGGCTGCACTTACTCAGAGCAATGCTTCCCTGATTGCACTGCCCTCTTCCCTCACCCTGGCACATCCCCTCTTGCTTCCCCCTGCACTTTTCTTTATCACACTTGCACGATCTGAAGGACACTAGGCTTAGTAAGATTGTTTGTTTTGTCCTCCTCTGTCTTCCGTCCTTTGTCTTGTCATGCCTAGAAACACTTGTGTACAGGCGAGTTATAAATGACTTAACACATCATGGCCTTAAAAACTCTGATGACTGATTTGTACCACGTGGAACAGACAGCCGGTTGTAGACACTTGAGTAGGTAACCTGTGCAGCTCCTTGAAAATGGGATGATGTGGTCGAATTTCAGAGGGACCAAGGTCAACCCTGTGACTCCTCTGCAGAGCTCAGTGCCACCATCTAAGTAGCAGATGACCAGGGTTTGGACATCTACTCTGAAACTGCCCTTTGGAGTAAAGGCTTGGCTTTGCCAAGGAGCACAAGCCTGTACCGTGCTAGTTTGGTTCTTCTGGTTGATGTGTGTTTTGCACGAAAGGCCAATTTTGATGGTTATTCAGAGAGATTTTGCACTGGGGGAGAGTTGAGGCAGGAAGATGTAAAGCTTCATGTATACTGGTATTTTTGGACTTGGCCATATGTGGGGGGGAGGGCGTTCCCCCCGTGGGGAATTAATTGAGCTTTAGCTAGGCACTTAACCTCCATCTTTAGATGATGGACAGCCAGTGCTTGAGTCCATGGATGTCATTGATGCAACTGATCTTTAGGTAAAGCGGCACGTATACTGCAATTGGCATATCTTGGTGTCAATTTCTTATGGGAGTCCTCCAGAGATTCCATAAACAGGTTAAAGATGACAGGGTTTTGGATAAATCCACGTGGAACTCTGCAGGATAATGCGTGGGGCTATAGCTAGTGAGGTCGATCTTGAGCAGAAGTGACTCAATTCAGAATTGTTAGTTCAAAAGCCCACACACACAACTAGGATAATTGAGCAGGAGTTAGCTTTGTCCAGGATGCTGAGAGCATCATTGATGGCTGTGGTCTCTGTGTTGAATTGTGGTCGTAAACCAGATTGGTGACATGTAGGAGATTGCGCGACACAGGAGGTGGAGAAACAACACAGGAGGTGGAGAAACAACACATGAGGCGGAGAACTGACACAAGAGGTGGAGAAACTGTTGTTTCTCAGCCGCCTGTGCCGTTTCCCCGCCTCCTGTGTCGTTTCCGCGCCTCCTTCTCTCACAGAGAAATCCATCAAACTGACTCACACTGAAAGTGTACAGACACGTTTAAAACATGACAGCATGAGCTCAGATGTACAACTCATTTCTGCTGATTTCCCTCTTTGATCAGGGATTTCGGCATTAATCTGGTAGACATTTGCCACTTCATAAACCCTGTCCTATGTTCTTTCAAACGATTCAAAAGCATTTATTTTTTTATAACAACTGTTCTGTTTGTATTTCACTTTCAATCCCTTAAACTAAGTGGCTTTTAAATTATTCTGTCTTATTTCATCGTGTGTTCTATGCACGCACTGCATGTTCTGCTTCCCCAGGCACACAAATATGTCTCCCTATTTTCCACAACGTCAAGCACTAAACACTCTATCAACACACTATTTACTGTTTTCTTGCTGTAAAGGCAGAGCATGCCAGGGAGGATCCAGTCTGCTATCGAATCCCCATTCAGCCATGAAGGGAAGCCATGTCATTGAAGCTCCCTGCTCTCTCCGTGCTGCCAGAGAAGGAACATTCCACCTCCCCTATGTAATTCCTTTTGATCAAGCTACAAAGGTTCCCTCTGCCCTGCACCTGAAGCTGCTTGCCAAGGTCGCCATCTTTGATGTGGGTTAAGAATGCTTGTCAAGTTCCTTTGAAGATTTCTGCAACACGTCTTCTATAATTTAGAGCAGTAAAGCGAACTGTATCTGACGTTTAACAAAGAACAGGGGCTCTTTCTGCCCTTTGCCTTTACTAAGGCTATGTGACTTTTTCTCCAGTTTGATGTTCATTTTACTGTTTGGCCATGGTCTGCTTTTTCATTAGAACAGATTAAAAGTGTCAATTGTCTATCTGTTCACATACAATCCACAGATATAATTTGGATGTATTATATAGGGTATATGTATAGGGTATTAACATAATTGACCTAAAAACATTTGACCTAAAACATTTGATCGAATTTCTTTGACCTTTTAAAGTTTTTGCATATTAAGTAGCTAGTTACTAGGGTAATCCAGACATGGAAGCCTTGCTCACTGTTCATAGAGAGGCACAGCTCCACCTCACTGACATGGCCCAACCAGGCCGAAACACGTGTCTGGGGTTGCTGTTGGTACTCTTGTTCAGAAGAGAATTGCCAGGCATTTTGTTGCTGGACTGCCCTTCGGCAGGACAAAGACTGATATGTAGTGGACATTTTTCTTCAGTGAAAGGATGTGAGCTAAAACTCTGGTTGAGACCCTAACCCTGGATATAGGCCGGTAGTTGAGAAACTCCTAGAACGGCCCCTTGTTTTTGCATATTAAGTAGCTTTGGGTATTCACCCTAAATTACATGGGTAATCCAGGCGTGGAACCCTTGCTCACTGTTCTTAGAGAGGCACAGCTCCACCTCACTGACAAGGCCCAACCAGACAGAAATACGTGTCTGGGGTTGCTGTTGGTACTCTTGTTCAGAAGAGAATTGCCAGGCATTTTATTGCTGGACTGCCCTTGGGCAGGACAAAGACTGATATGTAGTGGACATTTTTCTTCTGTGAAAGGATACTGAGCTAAAACTCTGGTTTAGACTCTAACCCTGGATATAGGGCAGTAGTTGAGAAACTCCCAGAACCCCCCTTGGTTTTGGCTGCTTTTTAAGACCATCAGTGACATACTTTTTCCTGCACCTCGCCTGCGAGAGGAAAACTACGCATATAGCAGAGGTCTTCAAACTATTTTGCCTGGGCCTCCTGAGCAAAATGTGGGCATGCCGGGTCCTCCGAAAAATGCCAAATAGAGAATAAATCCAAGTGGCTATGTACTGTCACGCGCCGGCACTGCACCTGAATCCCAGTATAGTCTCTGGGCTCCGGCCCGTGCTCCCATCAGAGTCGCTGGGCTCCCTCATCCCACTCCTAGCCCAGGTCCTGTGCTCTCCGTATCCCACCACAGACCCTGGGCTCTCCCACCCTGTTCCCACCACTATCCCATGGCTCCCCCATCCTGCTAGCACCACAGTGCCGGAGCTCCCCCACCCCACCCCCAGCACAGTCCGAAGTTCAGTGGCGGCTAGTGAATCTGTTAAGTGGAGGGGCATACATTTTTTCCCCAGATATGCTACTCTGACCAATCGTAGCGAGAGAGCCCAAACCAATCAAGGAAGGTTCGGGGCAGTTCTCCCCATGAGAAGTTTTATAAAATAATGGGTTCAAATGTTGCATTTTAGAGCATACTGTTATGTTGGGTCCCTGGCCAATAACAACTCTGACATCTTTGTAAGACATCTTTGTTCCTGGTACATCAGGTCAAGTACATCAAGACAGGTAAGTAAAAGGGACAGTGACATCCACCGTCAACCTCTCTCAGTGATCACATCCTCTCAACTGACATCCATAGAACCCACTCATAACACAACATTCTCTCACTCTGCGTTCTACATCAATCAGTCTCAGCATTCCAATCATATGCAACAGATGCAAGTAAAGCTAGTTATAACAAATACCTTTAAAAGGAAAGGTGGCTAAAATGGCAAACAGTTTGCAATTGGCGATGGGGAGCCCATGTCATTGTGTGTATGCAAGCAGGGGTGGACTAGGAACCAAAAGAGGGCCTGGAAATAAATGTTTAAAGTTGCCCCATCATTCACATTTTCAGCAAGCCCAACCCTTGTCTTATGAGAAACTTTCGAAAAGAAACAGGTTACCATACAAAAGAGGCCCAGAGTGCAGAGGTCTACAGGGAAATCTCCAGAGTTCCCTATAGACCAGTCCACCCCTGTGTGCAAGAGGCTGGGGGGCCCAATGGGCAGGCATGGGACATCTATGATAGATGTGCAATAAAAAAGGAACGTCCCTGCACAGCACCTCAACGGAGAGCTTATTTTGGCAGGTGGGTAGGGGGATTGTGCAACAACAGCATTTTTTAAATGCCTTTGTTGTTCAACAGTACTTCCCCCTCCCCACTCACCAAAATCAGCACCATGGGCCAACACACACACACACACATATTCACACAACATTCAGAAAGAAAACACTCTGTCATTCACAGGAGCACCCGTCATCATACACTTACTCATAACACAAGCATACACGCATCCAAGCACATATTTAAACCAAAATTAAATGAACATAAATGTACCTTCTGCCCCGGCCCTGAGGTTTCCTCCCCAGGGCTCCAGCTCCTGCATCAGGAACAGGAATCGGGAAGCAAGAGCTTCCTGGTTCCTGCACATGCGTTCAGGGTGCCAAGCATGGGTGCCGACAGGCTCTGTCTCTGTATGCGCCCCCTTGCGCATATAAACATGCAGTTCCCTAGTCAGCATTTCGAGTGAGCTATGAAAGGTTGGGAGGCAAAACACCACCCGGCTGGCATGGCTCACTGAGCATGTGCGGCTGGGGAACTGAACTGCCAAAGGGAAACAGTGCCAGCCAAGGAAAACTCCCTCTGCTAGTAAAAGCAGCCGAGGGGGGCGCTCAGTGTTTCACTGGGCAGTCGCCTCCATATGGGTCAGGGGGCTGCTGGGTCGACGCCCACTTGCCCAATATGGATGAGCGCCCCTGGCCAGGTCTCTCCTTGACCTGTTCCTTCCTATGCCATTCCCTGCACAGTCCCTGGGCTCCTCCTAACCCACAGCCTGCACAGTCCCAGGGCCCCCACCATCTCCAACAACAACCTCATGGCACCCCTCCTTACCTCGTATTATTTGGATGCCATTTCGTTCATGTAACTGTATTCAAACACCCTGGAAGCACGCTTTCTGGAAAGGGATTGAGAGCATGCTTACAGGTTGTCTACTTCCTGGGTCAGCCACTCCCACTGACCCTAAGCCTGGTCCTGTTAAACTGAGCATGTGTCTCGGGGCTATGGTGGGATGGGACATGCACAAATGTGCATGTCCCATCCAACACCGTTTTGGTCTTTCCTCCCTTTAAAAATAAATAATAATAATCAAAACATTTTTGTTTTCTCTCCCTTTCAGGCTGGAGTCCTATGCCCGCCCAGGAATGAGGCTGCGCCCGCACCAATTTCCAGCGGGCACGCCACACTGTTTGAATACCTCAGGCATATAGGGGCTGAGGAAAAGATCTGCCTAAGACCAAGGCCCACCCCCTTGTCAGTAAGGATGCTACTTGGTATACAGGGCCCCACGTGGTCCCATTCTATATACAGGTCGATTCACAATGTGAATCTACTCCGGCATAAGCAGTTTACCCCGACAGACTCAGCTTTTCAGAATCAATCCACAAAGTTAATGTAGGTGTTGGCTCTCTTGGAGGCTGCATAGCACGTTCGCCCTCAAGTCAGCAAATAAACACAAGCACTGCCAAAGCCAACAGTTTGCCTTTTGTACAGGATTGGGACAGGCATTTCCCAGGCACTGCTATAATGGTACTAGCTGTTCATCCGATGGCAAGTACTGGAAAATGGTGAGATTACACGGGAATATGACAGTAGTGCTTGAAAATCCTTTCTTGTACACACACATACACAACGCTGAAGCGGTTTGCTTTACCAATGCTTGTTTCAACAGGACTCGAGTGTAAGGAACAATATCATTGAAGAGCCTGAAGGCAAACAAGGCTAAGCCATTTTATTACACTAGTTATGCATTTACAGTAGCTATTAAGCCATCACCTCTCAGTAGACTGCTTAGAAAGGACACTGGGCAGTGAGTCAGCGGGTGGGTGGGGGAATGGATAAACAAACAAAGAACACCCATAAACGGTGTGTTCCTCTTCACGTGTCATCTCCCTCCTATCAGGGCACCAATGCAATAGTTTCGCCATAGAGATGGAGCTTAAGAGCCACCTAATAACTAAAACTAATAGTACAGAATCAGGTTGATATGGGGTGAAGAACCCCGAGATTGATCTGCAAGTGTGAAGCTATAGGTTCTCTGGCTTTTGTGATATCTAGAACGTTCCTTGAGTGGATGGGAGTGCAGAGTGGCAAACGGCCCTATTTCAGACAGTTTGCCCTATGGGATGTAACTTGTGATCCAGTCACAGCATACCAAGGCCATCCACCATAGATATGAAAGGACCCTCTTCAAGGCCTTCTGGTGATTCTCATTGGACAGGCAGGTGTATTGATTTCCCAACTGCCTCTTCTTTCTGATATTTGCAATACATGGTCAATAAATGAGCTTGATCTTTGGGAATAGTGTTTGCAAGAACTCCCAGGACAGGATTTGCCAGAACTCCAAGGTCCTGACTGACCAGTAGCAAAAGGAGCCAAACCCACCCGTCGCAATAGGACATGCGACAGTGAAGGGAGCTCTTTTTTGCAGAAAATTTGTTTTGGGATGCGTTTGTCAATCAGGTGGAAGCGGGCTTGTCAGTGGGTGCAAGTCACGAGCCGGAAATGATGTCATTACCAAGCGCCATAATTAAAAACTCCTTGAAATGGAGGGCGCCTCTTCAGAAAGAAATCAGTTATGGTGGGAAAGATGGCCTCCGCCAGGAAGAAACATTACAAATGTATGAAGTAGCTCGTGGTTGCTTGCCTCATTTAAATCACAAATAAAGCCGTACGAGGGGAAACACGGAAGCAAATTAGTTATTGCTGTTTTGAGAATCACCAAACTTTGCATGAACCTCAAACGATTTCCCCTTTTACGCAATGACTGTCATTGCAACTCTGTGACATGTCATTGTGTTGCTGGTAAGGTAACCCATTTTATGAGCTTACAAGTAAAGTGTTTAAAATGATGTTTTATGTACAAAAAAAGTGAACGATGCAATTTAAAAAAAAATAATGTGACGCGGAAAGTTCCCCAGACAAAGCAAAGCATTAAAAAAGGAATCAAAACACCAGAAAACGTTGCTTTAGTGCGAATAGACAGCAAACACATTGATAACAAAAGAGCAGCACTGTAGTGAGCTGGTCAGAGAGCACCACAAGCTGAGAGCTCAAACATCTGTGAACATCCTGCTGACGCAGGTGCGAATCCAGGTAAAGCCAACTCAGCCTTTCATCCTTCTGAGGTCGACAGAGTACCATGGAAGATACCTGTGGGTTTCTAGCGCTATATACAAACTAATTATTATCATGGTATTCGTACATAGCGCTTCATGCCAGATTGCTCTACTCTTTAAGCACTGTTATAGCAGCAGCTATGGGGTCCCTGTTTCGAATGGCACGTGGCATGTACACATTCCGATCCACTCCGATTGCACAAATTAAAACACACATGTTACCAAAGTTTGAACACGTTTTTGCACACCGGTTTCTCCACCCAGCCTTATGTTTATGTACAAAGGAATGTCCTACGTCTGGTGTATCTCACAATGCAATTTACCATTTTGAATCACTTGAACTGCACCTCAGTAACGTGTACCTCTTTCGAAGGGTGTACGTCATTTCTATCTATTTCTGTTCTCTGAGGTCGCAGGTTTGTATCCCGGCAGGACCAGCTCAGTCCTTCTTTCTTGAAGTGGTTGATAAATGAGTACCTACTTCAGATGGGAAGTCATAATTGTGTACACAAATGTTCTATGTACAGTGCTTTGGAGACAGAGCTATATAAAAACCAATGTGTTGTTATTAATGATAGTAACATTACTTTTTGAAAATCAGGTCCAGTGGAAAAACTGAAGATCAGTTGGGTGGGTATACAACACATTTCACTTTCGATGCTCACAGTAAACCTCTTAAGCAACGGAGGGAAAAAAGCCACTTCCAGTTTTTACTCTACTTGCTAAAAAACACACACGCATGTGGAGGTGACAATGGAGAAAAATGAAGGAGGCACCCGGATAACGTGGGCAGGGTCCTCCTTCTCCCTCCCCGTTGGGTAAGGGGGAGGACCGTGACAAGCACGGTAAAAAACCAAGGAAAGCCCACGAAGGGCAACAAAGGATGGGGGTGTGCCTAGTGGGATATAAACCGGCGGCCGTCCTGCTGTAGGAGCATCCAATCCCAAGAAGAAGGACGCCCGCCGCACCAGAAGACTTGTTTTTCGTTTTTTACCCACCCACCCTGCATAAGGAACAGCGGTACAGCAAGGCCTGGCCGTTGGCGTTGCGGGTCAGCGAGGCTGTATTTTGGCAACCAGTGGCAAGATACAGTCTCTGAATGAGCCATGGGAAATCCGGAAGGGCCTTTGCTCTTCTCGGGACCATGGCCTCTTGGCGGCCTAAGCAGCAGGTGCGTCTGGTAGTAGCAATGAGAGCTCAGCTTCCCCCGAAGAAATGGCACTCCCCCAGACCAGGAACAGGATGGGTTGGGGGGAGTTGGGCCTACCCAAAGGGGGATGCAGGTTTGTGGACATGGAGCAGTCGCCACACCTTCGGAACTATTTTTACAAATGTGGGATGTATTGACCCACTCCGCTATGGTATGCGGCATCACCCTGCCAGTTATGGGGAAAGAAACAGCAACAATGGTGGCAAAACCCTTGTGCGTGTCAAAAACCTACAAAAACCTACAAAAACCATGTGCTTCAGCACACAAAAAGAGGGATGCACAACCTGCCACCCATGGTGCATGTGTGTTGGAATACAGCACAAACTGCAGAAATGTGCCAGTGGGCTCCATAACCAGCAAACAGAGTGCAGAGAGGAAAGCAGCACTTTGCAAATGAAACCCAAAAATGTGCCTACAAATGACATTTGCTTTGGTGCCAAGAACTCCAAAATGCCTATAACACAACACTTTTAACATTCACAATCTTGCCTGGTGCTAAAATCCATGCATTAAATGAAACATTGTGAAACATACAAAGTCTGAAAACTGACAGCCTCAATGCCAAAATCTGGGTGCAGTTCCCGGGGCTGCCTTAATGACAGCTGTCAGAGGAGTACTGAGGAAGCTTTAAAGTGACCTAAAACTAAAAAGTCTGCTGAATTGGCAAACATAAACATGATTGTTGCCAAAAAGGAATACAGATTTTAGTTGTGTTTTTGATTCCACAGATGTTAAGGCCAAGAAAGAAATGTATTTGTATGTGATGCAACAAATGTGGTTTTTGCTAAGTTTAAAAGTTAATCAGCTTTGCTGAAGCTGCCAGAACTGGAAAAGCTGTTTTTTTCTAACAGGAGGGCCTTCCTCTCAGCAGAAACTCACTGGGAGGTGTTAAATGCGGGTTAGAACAGAATCTTGTCTACAGAAAGCAAAGGAACAATAACAAGGCTGCAGCCCAGGAAATCGGAAGTGTGAAAGGGGTCGTAAATGGCCACTGGAAGGAACAAGCAAGGAGGGGGATGCCCTGGACTGCAGGGAGACAAAAAGAGGCGGAGCCAAGTGACCATCTGTTGCTAAACATGAACAAAGAACACATTTTTAAAAGACTCATAACTTGGTATTCAAAATGGTGAAAAATATAAAAAGGACAGAGTTGCTAATTTAATTTCTGGCTGCACGTGTGAAGAGGCGGCAGAACTGTGTGACATGTTCAGGACAGGAATGGCAAGATATGTGGATTTATGCTAAATGTATTACTGTTAGAATTGTGAAAATTTACATGGATATCACTTTGTTAAACACGCACACTTGTGGAAATTTGCATAAAGATTGGGAATTGTTTTCATAGCGAAAAGGGCAAAATTCTGAATAAAGGGGAGACAAGATCCGACCACTGCAGGGTTTTGAGGAATAGCTGCTATGTAAAATATGGCATCTTGGTGTGTGATTTGTATAACGGTGACCAATGTAAAAATGTACATTAGTATCAAAATTCCATTTTGAGACCAGTGGCTAAAGGGAGGTCTCTGAGGACTGTAAAGCAAATCATAAAACATCATCCAACCTTGATCCAATCACTCAAATTGCAAGGCGGAGATGACGTGTGGTCCTATCCCAGCTCACAGGGGCAAGCCTAACTAATCTGACAACACATAGGGACTAACTGATCCAGCCACTTCACTGATTCCGGCAAAGCACGCTGATCCATCTTTCTACATCCAGCTTTAAATATTCTTCCAGATCCAGATGCCAAATCTCTTGCCAGCAATAGAGACTATTGATTCCAGCAAGACCCCAAATCCTAAAATGAATTATCTCCACTCAGTAAAGCGCTGTGTGGTGTGAGAAGGACTTTTGAACCAGTATCCAGAAATCCTCTGGCTTGCCACCACTCGGCTTGCCTGAGGAACTCGCCATCCAGCTGATCCAAATACCCACAGACTAGGAGAGCAGATCCTGTGCCAATCCGGCGAATGGCCTAGAGGATCCAGTCCCGTGCCGGATGTGCTATCTTTCCTAGACCAGACCCAATCCTGACCAGAGCTGATGGTCCCATTTAAAAACATATCTTGCAAGTATGAATAGGAAGAACTGTGGTCCATATCTTATGTACTTTGCATGGTCTTATCCCTATCTCAGACCCATCCTATCTTTCCTTCAGAACCAGTATTGTTAGAAGTATCTTTGCCTTGTATTATCCTTATCCAACCCATCCTATCTTTCCTTCAGAACCTGTATTGTTAGAACTATCTTTGCGCTGACCCTTTTCTCATCTGAAGAAGTCGAGTTTCCTTATCAGGCGGGTCACCCTGATCCAGTGACTGTAATCTCCATGTGTGGTATTCGCTTTTTCATAGTCGTCCTCTAGTGTAAGCAAACCCATTTCATTTGTTATTTTCAAAAGTGCTTTTCCAAAAGTTTTAGGAGTTTCAGGAGTGCAAAAGTGTTTTCCATTCTTGCGCCTATTTTACAAAAACGACCTTTACTAAAACCTCTATAGCTTCCTCAGTTTTTGTGATAGAAGCGAAATTTCAACTCCTACTTGTACCCAACATCCATAGCTATCCATACCCATTTCAGAACAGTGCAATTCTCCCGTTATCGGGAATATCGCGAAATGAAAAGTTTGCTGCGATTTTAAAAATCTGAAAGGTTTACATGTGTAAGTTAGCTTTTAACTGCTTCCGACTTTCAATTGTTTTCTGCTGACCAAATCATTGCTTGTGCTTGTGTGCAACTGTTCAAAGCAGCTCCCTTAGGAATTCATAACAATTTCAGTATGTTTGACCATATTTGTTGTCTTTGCCTAGTCCATTCTAAAGATAATTTGAAAGCCAGTCTGACAGCTGAAAAGTCAATTCTGTTTTTCGCTTGTGTTTGCTGGGGGAAAGTGGGACTGATATTCTGTTTGATTGGCGCTATTTCTGAATACCTGCTATCTCCTCATATCTCTTTACTTACCTATTAGGGGGTTGAGGGGTGTTTCAGGGGGAACTTCTAACCATAGGGCTATCTGATCTGAAACCAACACAAAAGTGTTATTTTTGTGCTGTATTTGTTTTGCTCATTACTTACTCCTCGTGTAATAAAGATATTATTCAGTTTTCTGTCACCCCATTGGTGATTGTTGTTCACCTATTAAAACATATTGTGATTAAATTTTAAATACATGAATAAATATTTACCTTTGCAAACAAGCCTGATTCCTGGTTCAGTGTGACCGGGTGGTTGGGGGGTTCCGGGAGAAGGGTGTGATATGAGTGGTATATCGTTCAGAATATTGAATTTATAGACAAAAATAAATAAGGATTTCAGTTGTGCACTACATGCTGGGCTTTGACTTGGGTGTGTGCCGGATTGAAATCACTTGCACAAAGTAGTGTTGTTTGCAGTGTTTTGAATTTATTATGTTGTGAAAATAAATCTGCGGCCTTTTTATGCCAAAAGGAAGACATGTCTCATTTTGTGCCTTACTGGGAGGGAAAAGAAAGGGGCAAAGAGAATGAGCAAATGTGGTGGTACAAAGATGGACAAAGGCCCAGGTTAGCCCTGTGCGCGCGAGCGTGTGTGACTGCAGGAAACATAGGCCGCGTTCCCAGGTGTAAATAGTTTCTTGCGAGTTGATATCCAACAAGAACAGTAAATGTTGCCCGTGTGTTTTATGAGTCGGAGTGCAGTTATTGGATTTCTACAGCACACACTGGGACACTCGGAGATGCTCGGTGCTCCGTATCTTAGAGGATCCGAGCAGGAGGCTGGGGAATTATGTTGGCATTTCCTGAAATTCATTAGTTTTCTTCCCGTGGAAGGACTGGGAAAAGGGAGCGCTGAGCGCAAGACGCTGGGACGAGCGATGGACGCACAAATGCCTGGCACATTGTAAAACAGTGTTACTTCTATAAAGAAGGCTCATTTAATAACCCCCCAAAATAAAAGGACACGTTTTACAGAAAATGGAAGTGTTTTTGTAAAATATTTCGTTGCCTTGAAATTCGGGAGAACATTTGGACATTTTACAGCATTTTAAATGTGTTCGCATTATTTTCTTAATATTTATTATAAAGCTCACATCTTGCTGAAAAGGCTAATTACAGCGTATAAGACAGCCAACAATTCTCATAAAGACATAAGTGAAGTGAATTTTGGGCATTCAAAAAATAAACATTAGTTAAAAATGCAAAAACCATTTGATAGAACATTTGATTACAAGAGTTTTACATTATTTAATTAGATGTATTATTATAGAGCAGAAGACTGGAATACTGTCAGCAGTTGACGGTTTGTGCTATATCTGCTTTGTTAGTTTTTATAGCCAGTTTCTTTTTTTATTTGTTTCCGTTTCTCATAAGAGTTTACATGGTAGGGTGATCTTTTTAACCTCTGTTACACAGAAGTTAAAGCTACCTGTCTCCTGGGCCGGGAGGATAGCTCAGGGGCAATGTGTTTGTCTGGAAAGCAAATCAACATCCAGATGCCTCATGGTTAGGTGCGCTATATAAATGCATACGTAAATAAATAAATAAATAAATAAATAAATAAATAAATACATACAGATTCAAATCCCAGTCCTGCTTAGAGACTGGTCTCTGGTCTTAATTGACTACCCATGCCATATCTTCCCACCAGAGGTCGCCCACCTGTGTGATCTTCTTCCTTATGCAATATTCCACTCAATACTGTTCCATCGCTAACCCAGGGGTGGCGCTATGTCCTACCATAAACCGCTGCATCTCCTCTCTGGTCATTGGCCTTGACTCAGCCTTTCCTTGACTCTATGCGCCAACTCCAAGCTATTTCAGCTTCTTCACCAGCCACAAGTTCCAAAAAATAGGCAGCCAATTATTACTAAGGATGTCCAATTGTAATGCAGAGTTGCTTTAAAAGCTGAAACCGTTCAATGCTCTTTCTACTCTGTATGTTCTCGTTTGGCACAGTGTTCGTTTGCAATTGTTCAGTACACAGTGTACTGCTCTGCCTGACAGCCCTTCTCCAAATATGTATTTAATTGGAACGCCGACGTGGACGGACGAGCGAGTGACTTTGCAGGTAGGATTAACCCAGGACAGAGGACAAAGATACAACACAAGAAATCAAAAGAACGCAACAAGTAAGCTAACGCGGAAAAGAGAAGCAATGCAATACAATGTAATACTGTCACATTTGATTTGCCCTGATTTGAAGAAGGCATAGTTTATGCCGAAACACGTGTCTCACAAAGGGCCATCCTACGTGAGTTCTAACAATAACACTAACCAATAAAACCAGAAATGGCTTTACTTAGCATGTGGCAACGTTTTTTGTGTGAAAGCAATTTTGTATATTTAATTTTTTTAGGCATGCAAAAGTTGTTTTTTGTTCTTGAATGGTGTATATATTTAAAAGATCAATTGACGATTTGTGTAAAATGTTTGCGTGAACATAAATTGAACTTCGTCGAGGCATTTGCACAGCAAACAAAAACGCTCATCCATTTGTATAAAGGTCTTGCTATTCTGCTATGCCTGCCTCTAAAGCACTATGCATTCTGGCCGTTAACTGCATCCGAAGCACTGTGCGACAAAATGATTTGCCCAAGATCACACAATTTTGTAGAAATGGCTCAGCCACTGTTGGGAACGAGGGCAGGGCCTATGTTGTTAAATTGAATACTAGTACCCCATTCCTCTCTGCTGCTTAGTATTATTATTATCATCACAATTACTAGTAATAATAATGGTAATAACACACAAAAGAGCTCTAACAATAATACAAGTAATGATCACTCAACATAATGAACAGTACATTCATAATAATAATGATGATGATGATGATGATGATGATGATGATAATAATTATTATTATTATAGTATGCTTTGAAAGAGCACTTTCAAGTGGTAGTACACCGTTGTTGACAGGAACTAGTTCCCTGAATCACGTTGTCTTGGCTGCTGCTCATTCCCCAACTATTTTGGGGCCCGGTTTAAGTCCCTGAAATTGAGTGGCAGCAAAACCAGGACGCTCGATATTGTAGAATGATTGACATTTGATTGGCTGTGGATAGAAAAGGCCTTCCACGGAGCCAATGAGATCTCTCGATATGTCCACCACTGACACGCTTCTTTCTTTTTAAGTCAGATTTAAGGGGAAGCTGCCATGGAACAGCAGCCCAGGCTCTGTTCTGAAGCACAGCTGCAGTGCCAGCACTATATGGCATTGACACATCCAGGGGGCGCTGTCCTTCTAGACTCACTATCAGTGTAACCAAGGGCTGGAGTGGAGCAGAGGTAGGGGGTGCCAGACGTCCCGGCTTTGCCAAGACTGTCCCAGAATTGGTGCCTCAGTCCCATAGCCCTGAAAGCTTTTTTATTTTAAAAAAAAAAGTTTTGGGGGGCAAGGGGGAGCCAGTCCCGGTTTTTGTGGAAAGGGACGGTCTGTAACAATTATAAAGAAAGTATACATTAAAATACAGACATAATTTTGCCAAGGCAGACTGGGCACGAACCCCTAGCCTTATAGATAAAATCCACAAGCATTAACTCGTGTGCAACAGAGACCAGCTGGCAAAGGAGTGAACAACGATGCTTGTAACGTATCTCAAAGCAAATGCTCTTTGCGTTATTAATAAGTTTACATCCACAGTGAAAAGGGCACAATTTATATGAGCACGAGCAATGCTGGAGATACCTTGGGCTGGAGTGCGGGGCAGTGTGGAGGGGGATGCAGAGTTGGGGGATGGGCTGTGAGGGGGTAGTCCTTCCTTTATGTTGGTCGCCCCGGGTTTTCGCCCTGTAAATCTGGCCACTCTGATCAGAGGGTATGCCGTTGGTTGACAGAATATGATAGTATGAAATTTGCCAAAATACATTTGGTCAATTCGACCAAATACACGTGCACATGTGTGTACATGTGCATATGGGGAAGACGAGTAGAAAGAAAGGGCGTTGCGGGGTGGGAGGAGGTGTGGGGTAGGGAGAGGCTTCCATCCCTCACATGGAACTGCATTGGGGGCAGCAGCCAAAGGTCTGCTCCTTCAACCAGCAGGAATGCAGTACCAAGCCACAACCAACACATGCACCCCGTGGCCAGGCTTGCTGAAGTGAGAGAAGCTGTATTGAAACTTTGCTCTTTCAGAGACTGATTTATAAAGATAACATGCATAATTTACACCATGTACAAGTTAAGCATAGAATTAAGTAGGACTACGCTATTCAAGGCAATATGTGTCCAGCTAAAAAATAGTTTTCTTGTTATAAATTCATCAAAAGTATCCATGTGGGCCTGAGTTTGTTGCCCTAACAGTGAATAGGATTCCACAGCTTAAGATAAGGAAGCCTGCATTATTCACAAGAGGTTTGGCCCATTTTCCACTGCACTCCTAATCAGGTACAATAAACAGAAAGTGGTACCCATCCTCATCTACGGTGCCGAGACCAGAACCTGGAACAAAGAGACTTTCTGGCTAACACTACAGGGTCTCTTTTGGAAACAGGTGCTGTGCTGTGCCTGTCTGCCAGTCAACCCATGAGTGTAATTAGGTATGAGTTGGGGTTCTCCTCGCTTGGTATCTCCTATGTTTGAAAACTATGTACAGGAAATGCTTATTGGCCGATGAGCCGCACTCCTTGTTATTCATCTTAGCCACTTATAAGACTTGCACCAAGGAAAATTTCATGACAGTTTGGAGACAACACATTGTCACAATCACGGAAGTCACAGATATTCCAATCTTTCTTCTTAAAACTAACACAGATTGCGCAAAGAAAAAATTATGGCTCTGTGAGTGGATTCAAACACGAGAGCAATGCGTGACCTACCAACACTGTAAGCATGGGAATTTCAGGGTCAAGAGTCTTCACGATACCTAGTCTTACCTGATCAAATTCCCCTGTCCAACTTATAGGAACTTATTTCTTCGACTTTGCCTACATTTGTGGTCAACAAGAGAAGTCTTACTAAATCGGAAGATAATTTGCCAGAGTGGATAGCTTATGCAGATTGTGCCAAAACTCAAACGCATCTGAGTCTCTTCGGCACTTGCTCACAATCTGTCCATCTCTGTCTTCAAAGAGAGTATCCTTCTTGCAATCTCTGTTTCAGGACTACTCTAACTTAACCTGTGATTCATTGGAGTTTAGAATTTTCAATGGAGAGCGCATGAGTGTTATTATTGCTGCTGTGAAATATTCTGTTGTCTCTAAACCTGGGCCAGCTACTTGGTTTGACATCGCTCCTTAATTCCATGAACTAACCCTTTACCTCAACTTGATTTATTTATATATTTCAATAAGCCAAATGTCATTTACAGTTTGTGAGAGGCTGAAGGTTGGGGAATTTTGGTTAAAAATATGAGAACGATCTCACACAAGCATCTCCCCTTGAATCATTTTAAATGTTGTGATTTTACGTGATTTTATGATTGGAAACTAAGTACTGACATGTATTGTATTAGTTTGTTTTAAACTGTTTGTATCTGTCAATTTCATCTGTTTAATGAATTTTATTCTTTTTTTTTTCTTTTTTCCTCTCTTCTTCTTTTTTGATAATATGTGATCTTCATTGCCTTGGCATTGTAATAAATTAAGAGGTTGATCTGTTCAACCATAACAATAAAAAAAAAAAGTAATGATAAGGAAGTTGGGGCATATCGGCTAGGTGGCGCAGTTGGGTGTTTGAGGGCAAAGAGCACACTATAAAATTGGCAACAAATGGATATCTGCGCACCCTTGAAAGCAGAGACTCATCCCTTTGTCTCTACAAGTTAAACTGTAATGAGTATACTTTCTGGGCTATGTGCTTCTCCCTAATTCATTCTCTAAACAAATGTTGATTCTTAATTTCAACATAGGATCTTTATTGGTTATATTTTCCCATCGATTGCACTTTGCCGACATGTGTTTCGACTGCTGATCATTTTCAAGGCTTTACAATATACAAATAATTCACAAAATCAGAATATGCAAAATCATTGATTGTATAATATCTATGAAATTTGATATGAGATTAGGATAATGAGAGATGAAATCTCATGAAACAAAAGTGTATATTAACAATAATGAAGCCAGTAGCAGCATGGTTTTTGATTTAGGAATACATATAGTGAGCCATCAATATTGTTATCATTTTATGAACCGAAAATTGGTAAACAGGGGAAGGACAAAAGAAGACAAGACATGGAAGATAAAAACAATATTGAAAAAAGAGACAAAATAAAAAACTTGCGTTAGTGGTACTCTGACTAACCTTGACTGACCTTGTAGTAACACAAAATACATGAGCCTTTTCTCGCCAAATCAATGTTATTCACTTGTTAAACATATTTGAGTGGGGGCATCTTTTTGCATTCTAACAAGACTATTCTAGTGCAGCTTCAATGTTACAACAGTTAAAGGAGAGAGTTAAGTCTGAAAACACCCACTTAAGGACTGTTGTGTATTTATTTATTTATTTTATTTGTAAAGCGCATACACAAGGACCTAAAAGCATAATATCGCTGGATGGAGACACTGGCACCCGACCTAGATCATTTTTCCATGGCCAAGGTTGGTTTTGAGAAGAAGTAACCTCGTGTCTCCTCTCTACCCTTCCAATCATTGCCCTGGCATGCAAGTATTAACCACACATCACCATTTCAATTGCCTAAAAAGGTATACATATGAATCCAGGTGCTAACAGTGAAATGCTTAACGTCGGTAATTGCAGGACCTTTGTTAACAGCGCCCCGTTGTCTTGTTCTGTCCAGCCACAGCTCTGTAGGTCAGCCAGGTCGAGTCAACATAGGCCAACGTTTCCAAGAGCAGTTGGGGGGGGGGGCTAAAGTCCAGTCAGCTCAATGGTGTTGCACCACGGTCCAGAGTTCACCGAACCCTCAAGTTAGCTCAGCATCTTCTTTTGACGTTCTTGAAACTCTACGACTGCCACCATGTACAGGGAGTCTTTTCCTATTGGTGTCCCTTAAATTGGGCTTTTATATTGAGAAGAATGTGGAAGTCCAGCCTGTAAGCGTGGGTCTGTCTATCAAACCCATGCTGCTGAGTATTGCCTTGCTACCAAGACCAGTATGTTGATCCTGAGCTATACTCCCGGCACATATTGTGACTCCTGTGCAGGGAGCCCCTTCCCATCTGCACTGCGTGTGACACATACCGTCAATCGAGCCAGGACCGGCTTTAGCCACATCAGCGCCCCAGGCAGCAAAACAAAAATTTGGCAGACCCCTCCTCGCACGCCACTGGTCATGCAGGGGTAGGGGGGAGAGCGCCAATTTGTTCAAAAGGCACCGATGCGCCCTATTGTTATTAAATGCGCCCCTCACCCACGAGTGGGGCAGATTTAATTTCAATTGGGCACCTGGCAGGCCTGCTCCTATCACGCCAGCTCAGGGGAGACCTTGAAAGACTACCCCGAGCTGGCGTGGTGGGGGGCTAATGGCGCCTTGGGTGGTAACCCGGGTGGCACTGGCGTAAAACCGGCCCTGATCACAGCAGTCACAACTGTAAACCAAAGACTTCCCACAAATGGCGGCAGGGGTGTCTCAGTCTGCCCGCATCATCTCAATGATCACGTTTAAAAAAATGGCAGTATGTTCGATGCCACTCAGAATAGACTTAAAATGATGCATCTGCCTCAAGTTCTTGTGCAACTAGAACCAACTGCTGGGCACAGAGCAAGGTTAATAAACATTAAAGGGAAAAATGTAAACGAGCATTCCCCGTAACCTAAATCCGTAGCCATCTTGGAACGGCCCAAGCAGGGTGGTGGAGAATGAAAACACATACACTTTCGTCAGTTTTGGATGGTGGCACTGGCAGCCGACCTGGATCTTTGTTCCATGGCCAAGGTTGGTACACTTGGAAAAATGTCCTTCCAGAGGGGGTAGGAAATCTCACCCCGCTGTGGTTCAATTTGCACAGGTTATGCAGCCAGAACCACTAACGGCCCTGTTCTGAATCTGTATTGAGTTGCAAGGTTACGCAGTCATTGAACAACGCACATTCTTATAAGAGGGGCTCTCAAATGTTGTCAAATTTTGTGAAACCTGGGGTTTTACCTGATGACGCCCAACAGGGCTGAAGCACATGTTTTGTCTTGCTGATGCTACTCTTGCTCAGAGGAGGATTGCCTTTGTTGCTGGCCTGCCTTGTGGGGGGGACCAGACTGATATGCAAATGGTATTACTTCTCACTGAAGGGTGCAGTGAGCTAAAACATGGTTGTAGACCCTCCCGAGTGGAATACATCTCATAGACGGGGTTCATTGTGCCATGTTCATTCTGAGTTGACGGGAACCCACATTTTTGTTATTCCTGTAACATATTCTTTAGGCTTAGTTAGCTGAAGCTAGGGCCAGGAACTGAGGGATTGTGCAGTGAAGAGCTTGGGTAGGTTTTTGCAAAAATACATATCTATGCATTCATTTACACAGAACATTTGCATATTCAAACAGAAGTACCTGATTGGTCGGTCTACCAGTGTGTCATAATTATTCCATATCCTAATGCCCCTCTGTCTCTTTTTAGGGGAGGTGCCCATGTTTCTCGTATAGGCTGACTTCTCTCATCAGCTCAAGATCCTATGTGAACCCAGCTAACATGTGTGCCGCATATAACGTGAAGAGGTGTTGTACCAAATTAAATAAATAACAATAAAAGAAAGACCTGTAACCGCGCACACAAGAAGTGTCTCCGTGAGTGCTCTTCTTTTGAATCCCTGATAAGGCAGAAGTCTGGATTAAACTAATTACGCGTCAAAGGGTACATTGAATAGTTCATTCATCGACAGTAATAACGTCATGTTAATTCACTACGAAGTAATTGCTTCAAAAGGACTTAAACAAATATGGGTATTTAAGGGTTAACGGGTAAAAAGAGGGTGAGGAGGGTTTTGGGGAGGGTAGTAACGAAAGGGAAGAGGTAATGGAGGGACCGTAAACATACATTTTTTTTAAATGTGAAGTAAAATTTAGAAGTAATTATTTCGTAATAAATTACCGCAAAGTAATGACTGTCTATGAAATGACATGGAACCAAATTGAATGAACTATACTTATGTACCTTTCTTTTAAAACAGTTTAAAAAATCCATGCAAAATTGGGATGTACCAATTAAATCACTGCACTGTTATATTTACGGTTAATTTCTGCTGTGTAGCTGTAAATTGAGCAGAGGCGTATTCACAATGCTCCATCACGCCGATGGCTCCATGTTGGCCTCTGCCTCCTTTCCTAGTAAAGCCAATCTGTGGCTGACTCCCGAGAGCTTCGTGGCCTGCAATTGCTATAATCCAGCGGTTTACACATTTTACGGGTGAGCTGCATGCTTGCAATGCTGATAGCGAGTTGATGCTAACCTTGGAAACATTACCCAGCTGCCTACCCATCTCATGTGTGCTCATTCTTTGCTCCGCCTGAAGCAGCGAGTTATATTTGTGCAAATTGGGTCAGGAAGCTGCGTGAGCCGAGTTAATCCCGAACCCGGACTGTGGGTTCGGATGGAATCACTTTCTGAACTGTGCGATCCGGCGCGGTGACGTAGCATGTTGCGAATGAGTGGGGACTACCATTGCTTTTCTCCTGCGTGCAGAGAAATTGGAATTGCCTCAGATTGTGCAGCAGGGTGACTGTTCGTGATGCACAACCTCAATGTTGCTCTGCCAAAGAGAATGGAAGAAAACAGGGGAGTGGGGGGGGGGGGCTGAGGGGGCTAAAGCCCCGGGTCCTTTGGTTGTAGCCCCTGATAGAAGCTCAGGGACTACAACCAAAAGCCTATAGCTAGCCCCGAGTCCCGCCAGTCCCGACATTAGCTTTGCCCTGATCTTTTCCAGACCTGCCGGCACCCCCGGGAGAATACGTCTGTTTCCGAGATCTTTCTTTCCTGCAGTTCTGTCTTTGATTTTGTGGCTTCTGCTGGTGTGTTGACCTCCAGAGATGGTGACTTTCTCGCCAGGTAACTGGTGTTTTGCCATCTGCTCTATAGGCGATGAAGGCTTTGTTCGACATGATGCACGTGCAAGGGGTGACTTAGATCCACACGGTGGTGCATGCTTGATGACACTACTCCTGCAGGGTACATATGTTATGTTATGTTGATGTGTACAGTGCACTGATACCACCCAGGGGCCTCTCTAGGAGCTCACGTGGCTCAGAGACTTGCCTGGTCTGATTTGTCTATGGGACAATCAATACCGCAGGGGACAATCAATACCGCAGTCGCCAACAGCAAATTGTGCAAAAAGCTTGGTTGGCTCAAAAGAATCAACGTGACCAATTGAATATATGTCCCAACTCTATCATTATGGTTTTAAGCACCGTTCCAAGGGCTGGGACGGGGCAGCCCAAGTTATCGGCCCGAGCAAAGCGAGCGGCCGGTTCTAGCCTGCGTTGCTAGCCGCCTGATTGGCTGGCACCCCCTGCCAAGGTTCTACTAAGAATTCCATCTTAGATAAGCATGCGACCTGAATCAATCCTGAATACAACAAAATAAGTAGGCGTTTATTTGCGTACATGCATTTATTGGACAGTGCAGAGTGAGGCTGACCATTTCAATTTTCAACTATGTTTTCCTCTATGTCTGCCTTGAAATGTACCAGGGAAATTAAAGAATCTAATCTCATCTACAAACAGATCATGACATACTCTTACATTGTGATACATGACAAACACTGCACAATTATAAATATGCTTACTGCAATTAATCCGTCATAGCAGGGTGATTCTGCCTTCAGTTAAATCTCTATTCCAGAACATTCATACATACAAAAAAGAACTTGTATGTTATTTGGCAAAATCAGTCACTGGATTTTATTTAATAATAATTTAGGATTTATATAGCGCTACGACCCCTCAGGTATCTGAGCGCTGCTTATTATTACCCACGGTGTGGGGTGCTCATTTGGCGACCTTGGAAAGATGAAAGGCTGAGTTTGGCCTTGCTTGGATTCGAACCTGCATCAGCAGGCTCTGCATGGATGTCAAAGCGAGCGCTCTAATGCTATCGGACCGGCTACCTCATGGAGTTTTGAAGCGGTGGTTCACACATGAGTGAGTTTCAAATATGGTGGATTCTGAGCCTTCTCTTAGCATACACATTAGGGTGGTTGCTGACTTAATGTATGTGCTTGTATTTCAGTGATGTACCCAGTGACATATAACACCACTGTTGCATTCCTCAGTTATTTAAGGTTTCTTTCAATTGTATGTATTTGAAAAGATAACTAAATGTATCTCCGAAAAATATACACATGATATGATATGATATGACATGGCATTTATAACGCGCCTATACACAAGTGTTTCATGGCACGACGAGGCAAGGGAGGGGAACAAAGGGAGGACATACAACGATCCTGCTAGGCCAGGTGTCATTCAGATTGCGCAAGTGCATGGGAAGGGGGCAGGGACAAGTGCCGTACATGGGAAAAGATGATAACAACAGGTAGTAACAGCCAACAAGTGGCAAGTGCCAGGGTAAGTGCATGCATCAGGTGTCAAGGGCTGATAGAGGGAGTGTAGGGATACAGAAACTGTCCCCATGTGCAGGGGCTGCCAGGGGAGGGACCTGGGCCCGAGATCAAAGGGTGTCCAGGTAGTCAGTGCAGTTCCGGTTACAGCCAGGAGGTCAGCAGAGGAGAGAAGGAGAAAAGGAAGAAGCAAAGAGAAAGGTTTTGAGGTGCTTCCGGAAGCAGAGACGGTTCTCCTCAAGTTTAAGGGAGGCAGGGAGGCTGTTCCAGAGGGAGGCACCAGCCGAAGAAAGAGATCTACCACCAACTTGGTGCTTGGAGAAGCGACTGACCCTGAGGGAGTTGGAGGCGGATGAGCGAAGAGCTCAAGAAGGAAGATATTTAGGAAGAGAGAGTTGAAGGTATTCGGGCCCCAGGGTTTTGAACTTAATCCTTGCAACCACTGGAAGCCAGTGCAGAGATTTCAGTCCTGGAGAGATACGATGCCTGGGCTTGAGGCCTAGGATAAGTCTCGCAATCCTGTTCTGGATAAGTTGCAGAGGGCGGAGAGTAGAAGCAGGCAGATTTAGATAGAGGCTGTTGCAATAGTCCAGCCTGGAGAGAAGCAGAGCCCTAGCGACAGTGAGCTTCTGAGCGAAGGAGAGGAAAGGAAGAATACCTCTGAGGAATTGCAGTGGAGTGTGACTTCTGAGAGACGTCAGAGATGTGAGGATAGAAGGAGAGTGTGAAGTCAAAGATGACCCCAAGGTTTTTAGCCTTGCAGGTGGGAGCAGAAAGAGGGCCAAGAGAGGCCGGCCAGAGAGCTGCAATGAAGGAGGGAGCAGGTGTGCCAATTGGAGAATCTCAGTCTTACTGGCATTAAGGCAGAGGTCATTGGCAGCACACAAATCCTGGATATCGGACAGGCAGTCAGAGATGATGGAAGGAGAGGAGGAGGCCGAGGGTAGCCTGAAAATGAGCTGCGTGTCATCCGCATAGCATTGAAAGTTGGGGCAGAGAGCAGCGATGCCGTGGGCAAGGAGTGCCTAGTATTGGTTGCACAGCCAGGGAGAGCGGTTAGACCCCCGAGGGACACCACAGGTAGAGAAAAAGATAGCAGAGAGGAAGGACCCAAGTTGGACATGCGTGGTAGGCATATCCAACTTTCCTCAAGGCATCTTCTGCGTGGCAGAGGTACACTGTGTCGGCTGAATTTTCATGAAGGCGTAAAACCAAAGATTCCAAAGGAATACACCTTTGTATAGCACCCGTTAATGGCCAGGCAGATCCCATTATAATCCATTACAAGACGCCACCTGCAACACGTAATTGGCAGGCAGCGATTTATACTTCCCAAAGTAGAGAGTCAAGGAGATTTCACCTTAATTTGCTCTTCACGTTTAGACTCCTCATTGAGAGTGAGGACACTTGCAATTACTATTTGGAGGAAAATTACCCCCTTACTTTCTCTGGCCTTATCCATCTTTGATTTGACAGATCAAGCACAAGAGGTAAAGTGCAAAGCCTAAATTTAACATACATCGCTCTTGGGAATGGGAAGCATATTTTGTTTAAATAGCTTTGTAGGGGGTTTAACTTCCCCTCCAAGCGGGGCGAAATCAGACTTGTGGCCCCTGTGGCATGAGTCATCAAAAAGCAACGTGATGGTGTTTTTGCAATATGCCGCACAAGGACGTCATTTCACCAAAATGCAAGAGGTAGCGGAAGTGACATCACGTGAACCTTGACATATGATGACATGACAGGACGTGATGTCATTTGACCCCACCCTGAAGTGACATCATGGGAAGCAATAAAACATGCCCTGTGAACCCTTTTTTTTTTTTTAAAGAGGCCTTAACCAAAACGCCAGCCACCCACCCACCCCTCGCCCCCGCAGAAACAAAGAGCCACTTGGCACTGGCCACAGCCCAGCTACTTCAATGTAAAATATATATATATATTTTTTAGGGGTAGCAAGGGAGACCTCAGAGGTGGTAAGTGCTGCCCCTGGCAACCCCAAAATGACATCCCTGATGCCACATTTTGTGCTCAATTAGCACACAAGGTGTAAATGCTCGTGTCATACAAAAGGCTTGTCACAATTTCAAACCAGGGCAGGGAACTACAGTTTAGTTCGTTGAATCCGCTACTTCAGTTCTATAGCCACAAAAGGGGCCACCAAACCCTTAACTAATATGATATCACCCTTAGCTTAATATGCAGTGTTTAGGTCTATAAATACCACATTCTATGTTCTCTTGCCTAGGACCACATATTTGCTTGGCAATAGATTAAGGCAAAAAGTCTTGCACCGCTCCTAAATCCTGCTTGCAGATGGAAGAGTTTCCAAATGGGCTAGCTTACGCAGGTCATCCAACAGAGAAGTGAGTCTATAGTTTGAGCGCGCCTTCAACTCTATGGAAATTGCAAAATGTGTTTATGCAATTGACAATTTCAACAAACAAAAGGTCCCATATTCGTATCCTGAACATGTTAAAATGTAGTCTAAGGCTGCAGTATTCCATTAAACAGAAGCAGGGAAACATTCCCAATTAAGCAGTTTGTTTGTTTGTTTGTTTGTTTGTTTGTTTGTTTGTTTTATTATTTGTAATGCGCACCAGACCCAAGGGTATCAGGGCGCAGCAGTTACGAGAATATGTGAAGCTAAGTTACAGTGATTCATACAGTGAAATACATCACTTACAAAAGCAGGATATACAGATATTTACAGATATTACAGGCATTGTACACAAAAATGAAGTTACCACATGTGGATAGCTGGTAGACAATTACTAATTGCGTTACGGTTACACAGGCATGGATCGTGCATCGTGCAGATTATTGGTCAGTGGATTTTAACCACAAGATAGTATTAGTTCTGAAATTCTGGTAGGACTGGTCTACTCTCAGTGTAGGCAAGGAATTCCATAGTTTGGCTGCTTTAACAGGGAAACTGTTACCTCCAATCGTGGATAGTTTGAATCTGGGGATGGACAAGCAGTCCCTGTTTGCTGATCTGGTAGGTCTTAGGGATGTCTGTTTGTGGAATCTCTCAGAGAGGTAGATAGGTGCGGTGTTGTTAAGAGATTTATGGGTAAGCGATGCAGTTTTTCGTAGGATTTTGTCAATTGTCCGGAGCCAGTTGTTCTGTCATCTACTCTCAGAAATCTGCTCTCTTCTAGAGATACCTAAGGCCGCTCTAACGGCATTGTTTTATATGGTCTGGATTCTTGTAATAATGGATTTGTTGGAGCCTATGTATAGGGCATTACAGTAATCCAGCTGGGACAGAATAAGGGCTCTGGCCCGGATGGTACAGCTATTGTTCGAGAGAAATGACTTACCAGTTCTAATGAGTTCACACATGTACGACGTGGAGGACGCTAGCGTGTTGACCTGTTTAGAAAAGGATGTGGTAGAGTCGAGGTAAAAACCTAATGTTTTTACCTCCTGGGCTACCTTGATGAGGTTGCCGTCAATTATGAAGGAGGAGTAGTCAGGTCCTAATTTTTTTAGGCTAGTGGGGGTACCCAAGATGATGAGTTCTGTTTTATCATCATTCAGGCATAGACCATGCATGGTCATCCATGCCTGGATGATGATGTACTCTCTATTCACCAAGGCCAAATCCTTATCACAATCCCTGTTAGTGGGAGAAGGATCTGAGTATCATCTGCATAGTTTGTGTAGGTGATACCAAGATAGTCCAGATCATTGAAAAGGGGCTTGGTAAAGATATTGTAGAGTGTAGGCGAGACGCAGGACCCCTGTGGCACACCACAGTTGACAGGTATGAGGTCTGCCGCTGCTGAAGGCGAGAAGACCCTCATTGTTCTGCCGCTTAGGAAAGATCTAATCAAAGTTATGGCATCTTTAGAGAAGTGTGCTGCTGTGTCGAAATGATTACATAGGACCGTATGATCTACCAAATCAAAAGCAGCTGAAAGGTCCAGGAGGAGAAGCAAAGCTGATTTACCACTGTCTCTAAGCTCGTCGACTTGGGTCTTGAGATCAATAAGGGCATCTCCGTTCCATGTTGTGGACGGAAGCCTGACTGTCTAGCTCCTAACCGGTGGTGTAATTCCAGGTATTTTTGAATTTGCATGTAAGCCACCTTGTCTATTATTTTAAGAAGGAAGGGTACTGTAGTAATTGGCCTATAGTTGGTGGGTGTTAGGGGATCAAGAGTAGTTTTTTTTATTTAAAGTGGGAGTACCCACGATTCTTTGAGGTTAGTGGGGATGGTGCCGGTGGTAAAGGAAGCGTTGATGAACTTGGATATGAAAGGTGATAGGTCTCGAGCCGCATTCTTGATGAGTTGTGCTGGGCAGAGATTGCCCTGGCAGTTGGATGGTTTGAGAGACAGAATAATTCTTTCCACCTCAATGATAAATACTTTAGAGAAGTTAAATCGGGTGGGATGGATTTCAGCGGTGTTCACAGATGTTTTGGGTGTGGGTGGAGCATTTAAAGAAGGTTTTTTTTCGGATCTTTTATTTTGTAAGGTAGATACTTTGTTGGGGAGTGCATGTTGGATATCTAAGCACCATTTTTTATCTTTGGTTACTTTCCCCCATTGTTGTTGTCTACGTTATTTACCGTACACTGCTGCCATTTTTCAAGCACGGTCACCAGGTGCTCAGATGCATCGGAAAAGGAAGGCGGTTAGGATGGTTAGTGGGGTTAAGAGGGAAAAGCACAAGAGAGCTTTGATGTGCTGTTGGTAGCTTCAGTTCAGAAAGACTGATCACTGTGTGCTGATATGGTTTGGTAGATTGCCCTTTGTGTTTTGTATGTGAATATTCCTGTGCGTATTGGGTGTTTTGGAGAGTTGGAAAAGTGTTTGTAGAATCAGTGTTTTGTGTCTAGGGTTTGCGTCAAGTCAGTTATGTAATTAGGTGGATATGCTGAGTGTTAGAGCATTAGAGAGTTATTAGTAGGGTTGGTAGTAGGGTTGGTTGAGGTTGTTTGGGTGCATAGCAAGGGGTTGGCCCTTTTAATTAGTCTTGTTACTGGTGTGTTTGTGCTTGGCATTTGAGTGGTCCATTCTCGTGGTGTTCTCTTGTGTTGTGGTGGGTGGATTATTTGTCACTCCAAAGTTTTCTTCAGCATGGAGTGTTAAAGAGACATGATTTTAAGAATGTCGTGAACTTGAGGTGATCCGCTATTGTTCATATTTCATTTGGGAGCGAGTTTCAGAACTTCACTGCTATGAAGGAAAATTCTGATCCCCAAAACTTTGTTTTGTGCATTCCGCTCGTTGGCCCTGGATCACTCTCTGTGTTATGGAGAGCATTTTGAAGAAGATTTCTTTTTGACTGGCATCCAATACAATCTTCCCAATGCTGGGGTGATGTGTTCTCTTCTTATGAGCCTAAGGAGAAGTCTTGCTGCTGCGTTCTGTATTCGTTGTAGCTTCCTCATAAGGTATTCTGGCATTCCGATATGGATGCTTTTGCTGTAGTCTGTTCTTGACGTGATTAGAGAGATGACTGTGAGTGGTCTGTGTGTGAAGGAGAATAAGGACATTATCGTTTTAATCGTGTGTACATGGAAGAAGCATTTCTTAATTACTGCGCTGACTTGTGATTCTAGTGTTAGCTCGTTGTCCATTAGGACCCCAAGGTTTGTGACCACTTTGTAGGGTTCTGGTGGGTTGCTTAGTTCGGCGGGCCATGCAAGGTTCTGGTTGTTTGCCAAGCCATTGGTTGTAATCATGATTTCGGTCTTGTCTGTGTTGAGTTGAAGGCTTTTGGTGCTCATCCATTGGAATAATTCAATGAGGCAGAGGGTTAGTGTTGGGTTTTGTTCTTTATTGGCATTTATTTTATTGATGATTTGAGTGCCATCTGCTTAGTTGTAGCAGGTGAGGTCATGTTTTTTGAAGAGTTTTATCAGTGGTGTCATATAGATATTAAAGAGTAACAGTGAAAGCGATGAGCCCTGTGGGACTCCACATGCTGTTTTCTGAGGTGTTGATTTGAATATCTCGAGCCAGATTGTTTCTGTTCTTTCTGTCAGGAAGGATTATAACCAGAGCAGTATTGCTGATCCCAATATTGTTTAGTCTTTTGATGAGAGTGTTGTGATCGACTGTGTCGAAGGCTGCTGAGAGATCAAGTAGTATTAATGCAGAGCTAGTGTTGGAGTCTGCATTGGTATTTAAGTCATCCCAGATAGATAGTAGAACAGTCTCCATTTCTCTTATGGGTCTGAAGCCTACTGGTGTCTGATCCAGCAGCTGGTTGTTTTCCACTTATTCCAACAGTTTCTCACAGATGTAGCTTTCTAGTAGCTCTGCCGGTTATGGTATATTTGAAATTGGTCAATAGTTGGTAAGGTCTTCCACGTTTCCCGAAATACATTTGTATCCCGAATTCCCCTGAGTGAATTGTCTCTGCCTACAGAGTTCTTGCCGTACTCCTTTCAGGATAAATGCCACATGTCTGGGTGGTGCCCGAGGCATCTTGTGTTCCACCCTATACCTAGTGCAATTTCATGCAATTACCATTTGTGGGAATATACATGGATGAATTTTCATAGTTCAAAGGCATCAACACAAAAATATGGACCAATGATTCTAGGTCAACATCAGAGCACTCAGACCTCTTACTATCTTGAGATAAAAATAGCCAACTTTTACTAGGTGGCAAGTTGTGATTGAATGCAATGATTGCTAAGCAGGAAGTCAAAGATTTATAATTGAATCTCAAATTGTGTCTGGCCCTAGATTGGATGCTGATTGCATATATGACTATTTCGCACATGAATCCGGGATAAAAAGAAATCAGTTTAGTCTTGTTTTAAAGGAATATTTCCTGACAATAATGTGGTACCGTGAAATCGATTATATGTTCTAGAGCTATTTTAGTTGTTGTGATTAATTTCACCATCTGACATAAACTGGGTACAATTTCCTAATTTAAAAAACCCAGGGAAATGTATATTTCCTTTTAATTCAACCTTTATTTACATGTTGTATTATCACACATATAACCTTTCAGACTACTGAGAACTTTACTAAACATACTGATGTTCACAAATGGGGAGGGGGCAAGATTTTAGGTTGCAGATGTTGGTAAACAAAAATGATTGTTTAAAATTGAAAATTCAAGTTACATTAGGATCTTTGGGGCCACTACTAGCAAAAGCCAATGTCAGGTCTAACATGACATCAAAGAAAATGCAGCTTCTGCTATTGCCCATCAGCAAGTACTGTCGCGCAGTCCAGGTCCGATTTCATTCAATGCGTGGCTCTATAGTCAGGCTGAAAGACAAAAAAGAAGCCAGCTTTATTCAAACCGGGTAAATTATCCCATATCATAAATCTTTCTCAACGGTGCAGGATCTTTGAGGTAAGGTGGTATATTTTAGGGATGGGATAGGGTGCTGTGGCATGTAACATCCATACCAATGCCTGCCTTTTTAAGGAGTGGCTGATCTAAGCCAAGTGCTCCTTTTAGCATCTTGCCATGCTTTTCCTGCCTATTCCCTGACCAATGTGTCAAATGACAGGCCCTCTGCGTCACTGGTGCTCAGCAGAATCATATCACATCACACTGTTGTGTCACCAGCTACATGTCTATACACCTTGGCACTTGACACCCACCTCAGGGAGATGGTGGCAAGAGGAACATGCTGACAGGATTGCGAGCCGTCAATAATGACCCTACGTAAGCTTCACCAACAGGTGCCACCAACTTCACCTCGGCAACTCATTGTTTTACCACTATGCAATGTTTGGGCTCAGTCACTCCTGAATGGTCACATCTCATGCACATCACAACTGAATCCAGAGAATAGCTTCAATACGCGGAACCAGACTGGTCCTTGAGGATCAACAATGCCTTGTTGGTCTATTTTGATGCTGTTCTGTATCATATAGTACTGCAGACTCCACCATAGGTAGGTTTCTAACCGAGTCCTGCTGGCCTTATGTGAGTCCCGGGGCACGCTCATAATGTTCAGAGCTTCTAATGCAAGGAATGATATATTCTTGTCACACAGCATCGGGCATTGAGAGGAAACTTGGGATAGGAAATTCACTTTCTCGGGTGGGAGGCTCATTCTTAAAACTAAGACTACTAATGGGATGGACTGAACTAGTTGATATGCACTTACATAGACAGAAGGTTAAAAGAGATTTGGTGGTGAGCATATGAAAAGGGGAAATGAGGCTGGTGCAGTTGACCAGATGCCTATGACATACCCAAAAGCCCACCAGAGACATCTGCATTCCCATAATGTTATTACATCTGGGATCCCTTTTAGTTCAATGCCTTAGGAAGGTTCCTTGTAAGGCCACAAACATTATATCCCCTTGACAGCACTCAGTCATTTTGATTAACTACAAAGCCTGTTCTTCCCTGTGCCACCACCTCCATACTCTCCAGCTAGGTGCTTAAAATCAGCAGACAAGCAGCATCTTACAATTGTTTTACAGGAACTCGAATATAAACAATAAATACATGTGTATCTTGCTGCATTGGGGACACAGGGATTCACAACCATGTTATGCTCCCAGCCACACACATTACTCTTTATGTTTGATACACAGTAGACCAAAAAACAATTATACCAGTGGTTTGGCTATGAATATCATTGACCTGCATCTCCTAATCTGTCACTGGGGGACCTATAATTATAATTGGTTATTTATAACGTGTCTAATACCCAGAGGTTTCTAAGCGCAGACTCAGGGATCGAACCTGTGTTGCTCCGTGTTGTGTTGCTTTTAAGACGAGCGTGTTGTCCCTTAGCTGTTCTCCCAAGACTATATGTATGGGATGGGCATTTCATGGCTGTATTGTTGTGCGGTCCCATGGCCAAGATCCCAATTATTTTAGCGTAATTATATATGTGAATTATAAAGTGCAAACCTCGAAAGAAAGCAATGGACCATTTTTCAATTGAAAGAGTTGTGGAAAAAGTAGAGCCAAGGGAGATCGCCTTATCTGTGTATGGTCCTCACTTTTCAGTGAAGTGTTCTTTGAAGAGCAGGGTTTCACTGTCATATCAAATTGTGCGAATTTCTCTCAGCACAGGAGAAACTGCTCCCACTGTCGGCACTGGTGGGTTATACTGATAATTTCAAAGAGACGTGAAGGTTTCTTGAAGGCATTGAAGGTGTAGGAGGCAAAGTGTGAGAGACAGATAAGAGATGACATAATGTCTGGGCGTCCTAGGCAAATAGATCTGATATCAATAAGTACTCAGGATTTTAGGGGGACCCAAAGAGAATCACTGCTAAGCTCTCTTCAGTGATGATATGGGGATTAGGAGCCTCCGCTAAGCCTATTACCTGCCCTGAGGTGACATTTATAACACTGATGTGCAAGAGCTTCAGAAATGATAGCGCTTTATAACGGTGCGCCTAATCAATTTGCCGTACCGTCGAGGCGTTTTCAGGTATGGGATGTACCTCTGCATCTATACAAATAAATGGATTTGATTTTCTTTGTGATCAAATGCATATCTTAAAGTCACTTTTGAATCTCCGGAGATAATCAACACCTTCACAGTGTAACACACCTCTTATTAGCAGCCAATCATTTTTCAGCAATTAACACTGAAGGTGACATTAAACCAAAGTCAATGACATACCTAAAACTAAAACGTAGAAAATGGAGATGGGGAGGGACAGATGCAATAATATTCAAGCAACGCAGAGCCATGGCCTCAACTGATATTGGAGGCTATTGCAAGTTATGAAGAATAGAACATTATAAGGCTTAAAATTGCACATTTAAGTTAAATTAGAAGAGACTTGGTTAATGCAAGTTCCAACGTTAGAGGGGTACGAAATGATCCTGTCTCTGGCAAAAAAGAGGCCTTTGGGTCGCACTTGATCGGGCATACTGACAGCTTGTCGACACGGAAGCGGGATCTCCATGGAAAAAATGTTTATTTGCAACCAATCTCTGCTTATGGTTAAGGCAAAATAGGCAAACATAGACAATAATGGAGTAACGGGCATCACATCGATGATAATCATCGCAAACACATACTGGAATCTGACAGTGATCGATACCCATCAATATTTAGAAATGATAGAAGGAACTATAAACGTGGCAATAGCAGTCCATCTGACGTCATACTTCCTGAGATTCTGAGACATCAACTCGATATGTCTAGCCCAGACAAACTTACTCGAGTCCTCAGCTGAAGTCCTCGGCAGCGGTTCAGAGTGGGGTAGCATGGACGAACTTGATGAAGTCACGGGAGCTACACAACTTAGACACAGCCTTTCCTAATATCAACCGCTTGCCCCGTAAAAGCAAAAGAAATATCGAGGCTGAGTACCACAAAGGAAATACACCAAACACGGGCTATAAAGATTCACAGAACTTTTATTCTGCACAGTTCACAAAGAAACATAGATATAGATAGCTATCCGGCTCTCAACACCCCGCAATGAGTACCAGCCCGTCAAAGAGAGGAGAGAGAGTGCTGGACATCTAGACATTCGTACTTTTATGCAGTTTTCAGAAATATTGTCCAGCCCCTATACATGTTAATAATTCGTGGTCTAGAATTTGTGCCTAGTTCACATACAGCTTATACAATAATATGCAGACGGATTACATGAGTTTGCATTTCCATCAAGTTACAATGGTGATATATATTCTCGGCTCCCGCGGTAAGCCTTAGTCTATATCCCTTCACAATGTAGTTCGGCCTGTGTCCACTCTTGAGATTTATTCTATATTGTCCCAACGTTTGCACAGGGATGAGTCTTATGTGCGCAGACAATACTCAGATGGCAGTTCATGCGGAGCACAAGGTCTCTTTACCCAGTCTAAACAGTCGGCTCTCGAACAGCCTAAACATTAACAGAACTCAAAGGTCGGGAGGCTTGGTTGCAAGTTGAAACACATTCCACCATTTTAGAACAGAGAATCATAAGAACAGAAATCAAAATGACGGATGACTCTAAAATGGCTCCAAAGTCGATCCAAAATCGGGACTTTGCAACGCGGTTTTCCCCATAGAGCAACTAGGCTTAGGCCAATATAAATCAAAAGGAGGCACTATATGATTTCCGTTTAACAGCCCACGAGGGAACATGAAGCCTTAAGAGCCACAATTGACTACATATCTGTCACGGGCCCGCTACTCCGAGTTATGATGTCCTTTGAGGTCATACGCACCAATGCAAGTGACCACAATCTCCTATCAACTTCCTGGCCCGTGAGATTTGCATCAATCGCAAAGAGCCCTTTACAGCTGGAATCTAACAATCAAGGCACGAGATTAAAAATGTCGGCCACCTCAATAAGAGATCTGACATCTAAATACACAGCGTAGGTCTACACAGAATGTTCAAAGCATATTTATTATCTACCCCTGTATATGACTTACAAACAGGTGGCATCGCACAAACATCGTCCCCCAGCACGGAAAAAACACGTCTACGACAAAATCTTGGTCACCAAAAGAAAAGAAATGAGAAAACTCAACCGCAAAGCAAAATCCTCTACTACGCCATTGGTAATTTCAACAGCCACTGAAGGTACTAGTGGCCATAAAGCATTGCTTAAAAATTACAGCATAACTTTGTATCATCAGAACACTGAAAACATACTAAAGGTAATAAGTGGCCATAATAGTCGAGAATTTTGGTCCTTGCTGAAGTCGACATCATCAGTTACAGAGTCATCCATTGCAACCAGCATCGGAGAGTCAACTTGGATAAACCTCTTTAAGGCTCTGTTCCAACATCTGCCCAACCGCCTCACACAAATTCCTAGTGTGGAGCTGTCAAACTTGGTGTGCCTAGATGACAAAGAAGAAATAACAACCTTGATCAAGAACTTAAAGAACTCTAGAACGCCGGGCCCAGATGGTATCACAAATGTGGAACTAAAGGCTTTACCGTTGAAATGGGTTGAGCTACTTAGCAAAATATTCCACAAATGTGCGGAACTAAAGTCGATCCTCCCATCGTGGAAATCAGCCACAGTTGTCCCCATTTTTAACAAAGGAAATAAGAGCGACCCTGCAAACTATTGACCTATTGCCTTGCTGGAATCCATCAGGAAGGTCTTTGGCTCTCTGCTCCTAAGAGACGTCAAAGAATGGGCTAAAAACACCCCGTGTGATGATTACCTACAAACAGGTTTTAAGAAGGACCTGGGAACCTCAGCGAACAACCTTATGATAAGCGCTCTAAAGAGCAAGGTCCTGGAAGGCAGCTCGCGGATATTCTTTGCCTACATAGACCTAACCCAGGCCTTTGACCGTGTGGATAGATCTCGTCTTTGGGCTAAACTCTCGGCTTGGAACTTCTAGAACTTCTAGAACCGATTAAAGCCCTCTACACTGACACCAACATGAGAGCACGGCTAAACCATCAAGGGCTACTCTCACCTGAGATACCAACATTAAGAAGCGTGAAGCAGGTATGTCCACTGGCTCCGGTGCTATGTTTGGCTTTCATAGGGGATATCAAAAATTCAGGAAGAACAGCCCATATGTTTCCTCCTAAAATGGGCCAAACACTGATTAATCGGCTGTTGTACGTGGATGATTTAATCCTCCTCAACCACACACCAATCGGTTTGCAGCACCAACTCAATTACCTACAGGAATACATTTCGAGTAACACTTGGAGATTAATGTGAACAAAAAAACAAATTCATGATTTTGGCAGCAACAAACAAGAAAAAAGAAAAGAACTTTCTGGGCCTCAAAGGTCGGCCCATAGAAAAGGTGCGAGACTTCAGGTATCTTGGGGTGATAACAGATAGCTCAAAGCACGAGACAGCCATGCAAGATTCCTCAAGAGATAAAACAAAAAAACTGGAGGCACAAGGGAAGGCAATTGACAAGAAACGTGGCTGCTTCTCCATGATCCCGGTGCTGAACTCTTATAAAATGAAAGTGGTTCCAGCTTTGACATACGGAGCGGACGCAATGCCAAATATACCAACGACATTATGGCCGTAACGCGAGGCCCTGTTCTGGAGATCAGTACTCTGTTTACCGAACTGTACTTCTGTAGTCTCTATTCGACAGGAACTCAGTTTGCTGTTGCTATCAGGCACGGTTAAATGCACCGCATTGATGCTCTTCCGGAAGTGCAGGATGTCAAAGAAGCCTTCAATTCATAACTTGATACACCAAGAAAGCATAGGCACGAGCTGCAAGATGTTCAACCTCTGAAACAGGACGAATCTTGATAAACTGCTTTCAATCGCAAGCAATGAAGTGGGACTGCATAAGAACCCCGTGAAATTCTTGAAGAGACTAAAGGATCTGGACTGGATAAGAACAGTGGAAGCGACAGTGAAGAACAAACTGACGACCCATCTTCCCAGTAACACAAAGAAACTGAACTTCAACCGTTCATAAAGAAATTTCTGTCTTAACAGGCCCATGACATTTTGCTGTGAGCTAGATGTAATTTACTTCAAACAAATTACATTTTAGCCATTAGAGGTCTGTCCACTACCAACCTGTGTCGATTTTGTGATCCCTCTGGCGAGAAAGAGTCTATTTGGCACCTGCTCCTTTCCTGCCCTGGCACACGTCGGATTAGACTTCACTACTTACAGCACACCCTCACCAACTTTTCATTAAGGAACAAAGACTCTTGTTGGTCTAAAATGATTGCGGGTGACAGAACCTCCTGGTTACTTGTGACTTTCAAAATTCTCCAACACGTTAATTGCAACCTTCTTTCATCTAAGTCGCAAACACACGACCAGCCGTGAGAGGCCTTCAAGGTTGAAGGCCAAATGTGACAGTGATGTTTAGTTACAATTTGATTAATATGATTGGTACTTTATTTATTTTGTAAAAATCTTTTTGATTAACACAAATACATTATTATTTTTTTTTTTTGTTGATTTTATAAATATGAACTATAGCTGAACCCAGTGCATAAGTGCAAAGGAATCTATAAAGTGGAATCTGAATTATTTGCACAGTTCAAGAGGCACTATTGTGTGATAGAATTGCTTTCCAAAGCCAAATATATTGACCTCTTCCTTAGTTTTCAAGTCGCTAAGTCTATAATACTGCTCCTCCGTCCAACTGTGTGTAGAAATTGCTGAACCTGTCCAGAATGTAATGGATACTGCTCAGTGATTCACTGTATCATGGTCCTCGTTGCATTTCTCAATAAGTCAAATAGATTTCCATGATCACAGCAAGTCGTTTTCATTTTTGCACTTTGCTTGACAAAAAACCTGCCTTCAGGTTTTTAGGGGCATTTAACTTAAACATCGCTCTTCTCATGTCACCGAAAGTGCCTGATACGGGTTCAGACATTTTAGAACCTGCGTTACCCACTTTTCAAAACGGTTTATTTTCATTTTGACCGGAGATTTTCTCGCGCTGAGCATCTCTCCCATCGAAATGAAAAAAATATGAAAACTATCTGCACTCTGGGAAGCTTTTATGCCCTGGTTGGGGGATGGACATGGTGTTTAATGGCTGCGGCCTGTGCTTTGCTCGGTCCTACAAGAGCTTGGGCTGGTGGGCCCTAAAATGCCATGTCCTCCTACCCCAGCCGGCGGGTGAAATTTACATTCAGGAAGACCCCCCACCACAGTGACAGTACCGATCAGCTCTCCTCAATTGAATTCCAAAGGACATCCCAACATGAATCAGGGGTCTGAAAACATTGGCTCTCCAGATGTTTTGCAAAACCCCATTATCCCTCACCATGGACTATGCTGATTGGAGTTTTAGTCCACAACCACTTGAGATCAAAATATTGCAGACATCTACATTAAATTGACAGTGTATGTCTGTGAAGTGCAGCAAGACTGACAGGAAAATTAGGCTTTGCCCAATGTTAGACCTCAAAAACCTCTCCAAATGCCCCCTTGGGTGTACGTAGTACTTTCATCATACCAAGAGAGAAAGTAGAAAAGGTGGAGAGGGGACAAAGGCCAATCAGTCAATCCAAAGGCTACAAAGAAAAGTGTCGGGTTAATCAGAGGCATAGCACAAAAGATTATGCATGGTAGGTTGAGAGCAAGTACAGAATTCCTGGAATTGATGACGCGGATGTTCTCGTAGTGGGTTTGCAACCTCTGGCTGTCTAAATGTCATGTACTACAACTCCCAATATCCAACACAATTGGCTTTGTGGTTCAGTCTGATAGAATTCAAAACAGTTGGAAAGCCAAAGGTTGCAGATCCCTAAGCAAACCACAAGGCCATGCTTCTGGATGCCCCCCAACGAAGGTGTAGAAGGTGGAGTTAGTCGGTCCTTCCATAGTCTCATGCCAAGAAGGCATTCGAAAGTCTATTCCCATCAGCATGGGCATGGATAAATATTTGATTCCAATCAATGTCTAACTAAGCCCGCTTTTTGAGAAGTTCTGGCCGAATTATAGAAAACAGGCTCAGGGGAAGACACTGAGAAATTAAAGGATAGGGATCAGGAGAATAAGAGCATAACACTGAAGTTGGGCAAACAAGAAGGTGGAGACAATTGTGAAGCCGCCAAGTCCAGGAAACGTAGAGACATTCCATTGTTCATCTGCGTCTGAGCCATGGAGAAAATCCCTGAATTCAATGAACAATGCCAGAGAAGAAGATCCTGCCAGAGAGCAAGGTGGGCAATGAGAGGTCTGGTGATGGGCCCAGTGGATGTTGAGGGACTTCATTCTTCACCTTCCTTCCTCGCTGCCATACAGAGGCTCCAGCATTTGAGCCGGAATGGATTTTACTGCCAGCGCAAATGCTGGGACAGCCTATGTGGCACACCTGCCTTATGCACCTGCATAAAACAGGCAGACGGCATAGGGATCCATTGCACATTCTGCCTGCCATGCTCACATGGCAGACAGCATGTACAATTTCAATTAAACCTGCCTGACATGCTTGCATGTCGGACAGCGTTTCATTGTAATCGTGAATAGTGCTTACCATGCACGCTTGATAAGCAGTGTTCACAATCAAAATTAAACGCTGCCCAACATGGAAGCATGTTGGGAAGCGTGTAATTGAGAGCGCTACTAGTCAAGCCAGCATAGCCAGTTGCACTGACAACTAAAAACAAAGGCTGCCTGGCATGCTTGCATGCCAGCCAGCGTTTTTTCACTTTGCACGGCGTTAGTACAAAAGTGGAGGGCAAAAGGCGGCATACAAATGTGTATGCCGCCTTTTGCACTGTACATTTGCACTCCGCCTTGCAAATGACGAAAATTTGTCATTAGCTCCTATAGGTTTTTTTATTAAAAAATATAGATTAATAAATTGAATTATTCAGTAACATGTCCGCCAAAATGCAATGTGTACACATACTTTCAGGTAAAACAAAGTATCCTGGTCCAAAGCTCCTGCCAAAGCCATTTTCCTGTACATTCCAGCAATCTAACCTTCCTAGCATACAACTGAGTGCTTGTAACTGCCACAGTAATTCCTTCCTTTGCCCCGTTCGGCTAGGAGCGGGGAAGCGAAGTGAGTTCCATTCTAATGCACTAAATTGAATATTCTGTAACAGCGCCACGATGCCTCCGGGCCGATGGGCGCTTGATAAATCCAAATAAATAAATAAATAATGGCCCAGCATCGAAACCGGAAACTCGTTAAGCAACTCCTCCACCATGTTTCACGCCCTTTTCTATATTAATCCAACACAGAAGACCCAAAAGGCGTTAGTCAGTAAACAATATATACCACATTTTCTCTCGAAGAAAATGTAGGAGTTGTTCTGATTGCAAGAGCTTTCTTTTGAAGAGTTTGGCTAATGAGGCTTTTGGCCATGGCATGTTATCATATTTTTCAATCAAATACCAGCATCAACACACTGGGTTACTATGCAAGAGGTGAAGCATAATATATAACTATTCACATTTGCGGGTGCAATTTTTAAATGGTAATCAATTTAATTTGATGTTTGATATTGTTTTGGTAGCGTGATACTTGGTTTATTGCAGGAGTTTTTCTGTTAGGAGATGTTATTTTTTTAGACTGTTTTTGTTAATTGCAATTTGTTTCCTCTCTGAATTGGGATTGGCTGAAGGATTGAACTATGAGTACGATCTTAACATGATTATTCAATTCCATAAAAAAAAATTGTAATTAAAATTGTGTAATATATGATTATATGTACACAATAATTTTTAAAAAAGCTATTGATATTTCCATCACCTTTACAATTGCAGCTGTCAACATGATTTCAGGTCCTGAATGTGAGGTAGAGCGTCATAAAAAAAGATCCATTGTGATTCCCTTTATGCGCAGAGGCGGACCGGCATTAATATTGCAACGCGCTGCTTCAAATTTACATGACAGTGGATCACAGCCTTTCCTACTGACATAATCTATGCAGCGAGAAGTCTGGGACGAGACACTGTGGCGGAAAGATCCTTTTCAAGCTGTTTTACCATTTTGACCCTCATGCACATCACAGCGGCTTGGTTTAACATGCCGTCGCACGTGCTTAATATCCAGACTGGAAACATTTCCTTCATAGCCAGTCCTTCTGTGCCGCGGCATATCAAGGGATCCATTCACATCACAATGCATTAGGCTGATCTGTTTCCATATTCATTGGGTAGGAGGCTATTGCATTTGAATGCTCGGCAAGCTGGTTCTCCATGTTCAGGCTATTCCTATGTCCTCCCAGTAACAGTCCCCAAATCCCATATCAATTTTGGTTATTGGAGCAATGTTAATGCGTGTTGCCTTCTGCGAATAGGTATGAAATGCGCAGTTTATGAACATTTGCAAGTGTGGCATCTGGGTCCTCACTGCCCCTGTCGCTGTCAATGTCTACCTGAGAGAGTGTGATGACAGACTGAGTGTGATGTCAATTATGATGTGTGTGTCAGTGTTGCAGCCAGGAGCGTTGGAGATCAGTAACCTGGGTGGTGGGGAGTGTGGCACCTACATAGTTACTCATCTACAAGGTGTACTTAATAAAGTACTTACCTTGGAACTTACCTGAGCCAATGGATTGCTTCATGAGGCCTGCATAGTACACAAGGTAACACAAGTCTCATTGGCAATGTGATCAAACAAAATAAAAAAAAACTTACGCCTATATCTGTCACTTCCTATACTCCCATCAAGCGGTTCTAGGTGATTTGGTCGAGATTATTTTGTCGAATTCGAATTCGTCTAATTTCGTGTTCCTTTTTTTAACATTTGTCTGAAAATATATGCGGAGGATACCCCCACAGTCCCCCTGACTTTCTCCAATCTTAATTATCATGATTATCCACCCCCACACATATATGTTCAGCGAAATTTGATTAATAATACGCGACAAATTCAAATTCAATGAAATCTCCAACGTTGTGATCTTCCTATCCCATCAAGAAATCAACATGAAACCCAGTGAATTCTGTGCTCTTAAAAGATACCCTGAGTTGTTCATTGATCTGTCATCACGCAAAATGATTGCCCAACCATATATGAAGTGCCCATACACAACTGCGCATTTCGTCTTCAGTCGCAGAATAAGGACGTTCTGCTTCCTGCAGAGCTCCACTGGCTAAAGCAATGGTCTTCCAAAAACCTTGCTTTATCTGGGTAAGAGGCATCCTGTAAACAAAGTAATTACCGTCCATTGCCCCGGTACTTTTTCAAAGTACCCCAAGCCTGACCAATGCCACAGTCTGTGCTATGGTTTCAACGGCAGTACTCCATTTTTCAATCAACCTTTATCCACACATATTCTATGCCTTTTGTCCTCAAGTCTCTTGCTTTGTGGTTCCAAAATCAGACTCCCGCATACATGTTGCACAGTACTCTACGATGCCTCCGAATTACACTACTTCCTGTTCGTTCTTAGGCTTGTCCATTTTATATATAGGTTCTGTCCGTCTCACAGCAGGTAAAGATATCATCAACGAGAGAGCTTAGGAGGCAGGTGAGGATGGACGGAGGCATCTTGAGTTTGCTTGGTAGGATGAGAGCAGGGATTTGAGATGAGGTTAGTGTAGTTGTGTGACTTGGCAGTTTCAAGAGTGGTTTGGTTCCTTTTAGGAGGCGTATTGCTGTATTGGTTTCTTGATGGCCATCATATAGGCTAGGCATCATTGCGCTGATGGTAGGCCTTTAAGCTTTTGAGATAGAGAACACAACTCTCTTTTCAAGAACAGTGCCATACTGTATGATAGGTGTTCCTCATGTAGCATGATCCAGGATCCAAGTATAGGCCAATGTGGAAGCACAGTTTATTTTTTAGTATTTAGCCCTTCTTTTATGAACATTGCCTATGTTAGAAAAATGTATATCCCATATACGTTAAAATGGTGCATTCAACAAAACAAGTTATATGGATGCTAGGACCCAAGAGCCACAGACTGTCCAACAAGGGTCATGATGTTGACATACAGAAATGTTACTATATTGCTAAAAAAAAAAGGACATGATGGTGGAGCCGTATAAAGCCTTCTTAAAAAAATAAATATGTAATTGGGTTCTTACATTGAACCTCATACCGAAGTACAGCCGTGAAGCACAGGACCAGGATTTGAACCTGGGCTGCTCGGCCTTGTCTTTCAAGTAAGAAAAGCATGTGGCCCCTGAGCTATCCTCCCAGGTATCCTCCCCGCTCTTGTAGACTTTAGAGAATGAACACTCTCACCCCATTCCTTCTAAGCAGGAATCCGGGCTGCATGAAATGAATAGAGTCAAACTGTGGCATGAGCTGCTCTCTTGGGCAATCGACTCGTTGGCTTAACTTTCACGCTGGTGGATGTGTTGTCAATTGGGAGCTGCTGGAAATAGACAACACTTTGTTCATGATATATTTATGAGGGTGTGTTTGTTGTTTTATCATTGCTGTTGGTCGTTGCTAACTAGATGGTGATGATGAGGACACTTTTTTCCAAGGTTGTCGACTCGGTTTCATATAATCAGGAAAATAATTAAAACAATCAGAGATGTACTACCTTGCTGAAAAACTCACTATCTCAAGAGTCCAGGGCACCACCAGAAGACACAACATTGCCAGGCTGGAAACAAAGAACTTCAAGAGGGAATACAAAGGAAACAGACCGTTTCCTGCTAGCAATCTCTTCCGAACAAGCTCCCAATGCAGGCGGGGATGTTTCATTTCATCCTGAACTTCGTTAGGGACCTGAAGACCATGCTGTTCAACGAATTTCCCACCAATAGCTGATCACTCCATTCCACCCTAATCCCTCCCCGTACAGAGTTCTCTCCTCGCCCACGCCCCCGCCCCCGCCCCCGCTATCCACCCCAGCTGCTCCGCTACCACTCCACCTGCACTTGTAACCCCTGGGCTGTGCCCCAATGTATAGAGCTTTGTTGCTTCCCACCAAGCTTTGCGCTTTATAAATCCTATGTATCAATCTGATGAAGAGTACAAGCCACAAAAAGACAAACAGCGAAGCACTAATCACATTACCACCCATGATTAACCCTTGCTTAACCCAGGTTAAGTAAATGTCATCAAACCAAGCATTTCACAAACATCCAGTTGAATGTATCATTTAGTCCATAATCCTCTAGATTGTAAATCTATTGCAGACTTGATTTTAAGACCACAGCAAAAACAGAGATGGGGAAAGGGTTCAGGTGACTATGCAGAAATCCATGTATACGTACTTGCATATGTGTTATGGTCTGTTGCCAATGAAACAAATGACTGCCCCCTAGTGCCGACTCTATGTGCTTTTCATTATTAAAACTCTTGAAGTTGTTATTGTCAATCCAAGTTTAGTTTCCCAGGTATTATGCTCCATCCCGCTATATGGGTCAGGAGGAATTCAAATTATGCACCCGTACAATGCTCGTTGCTAGGTCACCACAAGGGGCGCGAAACAAAGCTAGAATTGTTTTTCATGCCTTCATTACAGGGCCTGTAGACTTGCATCATTGACATGAAACGAGGACATTTCCAAAGTAAATTGCTCCGCATCCAAGTAATGTCTACAGAAGCGGTGCTTTATAAAATGGGTGATGTTTATAATGTTAACAGGCCAGTGATGAAACGCTGCTTTTTTGTAGGTACGCCTGGATGGATGATGTCAAATCGCCGCAGAAGCGGCTGGGGCTGTGAAACACTGGACCAATTTCCAGCAATCGCTGGATCTTCCAGCACGGAGTGATTAATAGGCGTAATAATCGAGCACCGATAACTCCCACGTTATAAACCTATGGAAATATCGATGCTACGCTGTGCAGTGGGATCCCAGAAGATAATATAAAGGCTTGCACTGGCTTTAAGTGAGTGTATGGGATAGTTAAGAGATGTTATTGGACACTTAAGCTGGACACCAAACTCCTTCAAGTAATGTGTGAGGAAACAGTCCACTATAAGCCGTTCTGGCCTTAAGGGCCAAGTACGAGCATACTCGTCGTCTTTTTTTGCATAGACTTGCATAACAGCCTGGCACTTAAGCGGTTAACAACAGTACACGACTTATGCTATGAATAAACCAGTGCTACCATGGGACTCCATATATTAGAGCGATACATTACAAGGCTCGGCTGTTTTAAAAAGAATGACTTTCATTATGGAAGTTGCGCTTGCGACTTGCCAAACCAATGATCATCAACCCTGACCGTGCTCTGTTTTTTAGGGTGTACGTTAACAACGCAGCACGGCGCTTGCAGAGCTCTTTACTATCGTGGCTATCGTGCTATCGTGCACTATTTAGGAATGCCTCATTTTAAGAACACTCACCCATAGGACGTCATTGCGAGTTTGGTGGTGCTGTAAAAACGTGGCACTAGCAGTGCCTCCCTTACCATCCCTTTGTTTTGCAGTGTTGGAATTACTGCACGGCCGAGTTCCGAGTGTGGAGGTAAAGGCGAGAGATCCCTTCCTACGAAAAGTTAGAGGTGCATCCTCCACTTTAATGCCAATAATCCATAGACTAGTATGCGTAATAAGCGCACATGGTAAATCCGCCAAAAGTCCCCATGGATTCCAAACATAGGGATTTACACCACCATGAGATCTCTGAAAAGGAACAATAATAATACATATGGCTAATTGCCAGGACCAAATTGTGCTTCCGAGAGATCATAGGATGAACGCAAAGTAATACCCCAACATACAATGTTGATCCTTTTTGTTATCCCAAAAGAGTACAATTTTCACTGGACTCCTACAATGAGACATGCACGGGTTGTAAAGCACAGATCATCGTCTCTGGATCCCTGATTCTCATTTCAGGAGTCCTGGCATCCAAGGCACTTACTCACCACAACCACTTCCACAGCATCGCCACCGGGGGGCGCTCCTTAGAGTCCATGTCCTGCCATAGGGTTGAGGGATTAGCGGATGATAAGCCCTGACTACCACAGATTCCTAGTTTCTAATTTACATGAATGTTTTGATATTGTCAATATATATTGCCATCTGTTATTGGCTAGCCATGCCTTCCAGCACTGCGCGGTCCCTTGTCATAGCACCGCGCGGTCACTCTCTACCACAGCTATGGGACAACTTCAGCCACTGCATAAAATGCAAAGAGTTTAATTTACATATTTTGCTTTGTATTGAGGAGAATCGGCATCCAAATTATTTCTCACAAACTCAATGCATTTGCTCCTGACAATCTCACATTTCTTTTTTTGTTTCACTGGACTTTTCTCGGTTTAGCGCCCGGGAGATTTTTTCCTTTGGTCAAGAGTTCTACAGCACAGGTGTTATAGCCGTCACTTACAGCCGATATGGCCCGGCCTGAAGTCATTATCACCTAATTAGTATAATTACATCAAGCAAGATACTATCTCAGTAGAGTTCCCATTCCATTCAAGCACTTATGAAATGCCATAATTTATCATTTTGGACTTTACAAATAATATTATGTACACTTTAATTTTAGCATATCATTCATTATTGCATTATATATCAAATGAGAAAGATATGTCCAGCTGTGCGTGTGATTGTACTCATTGTCCTCATTGCCAATGTGTCATGGCGCCACCACCTGATGAAGAAGTTTCTGGGAACTCGAAAGCTAATGTGTCTTCCGACTCAGCATTATATTTTAAGTTAGTCCAATAAAAACTTAGGATTTAGTGTGAACTTTGAAACTACTAACAAGGCACCAAACCCTTTCCCTGCACATTATACAACGAACAAGACAAGGGAGGTCGCCTTCCAGCTGAACAGGCTGAATGTTTCTAGCAGAATGTCCACCTGCTTTGCATTCTAGGAATGACTGATCACAGGTGCAAAGCAATTACACATATGATGACCGTCGCTGTCCTGATCGATCACGAATGCAATGACACGGACTTTGGTGTTACTCTAAACCCATTGCTACTGGCTACCTAAACTATCAATTAGCACGTGGAGCTTCTGCTCTTTTTGCAATCATTCTGCCACAAAGTATTACATCTTAACGATCACCTGGCTCATCAGTGATGTGTGGCACGCCCGTGTCACCAGGCTCCAGAAAAAGCCCCAGTAGGAAGCTGGCAGGCGTGTTAAAGCTGTCACGTTGTAAAGAAGTTGTTTAAATTGCATGACCTGTCTGCCATCGACCAACACATTGATTTACATGAACGCTATAATTACAACAACAACAAAAAAACGCATCCAAAGCTTAATTAAAAGTTAAAACTGATTTTGTTGAACTTTGTAGCCAATGACATCTAAATATTGGCGCCCACACAGACATGTTTATAAACCTCTGGATGTAGACTTTACTAATGTAAAACACACACTCAGAAATCAACCCTGACTGCTTGGCTGCAATACGGATTCCGTTGACTTGAAGTTAACAAAGCAAACACACTTTGATTGATGGCAGGGAGCTCCAACATAGCTCTCTTTCTGCTTTATATTGGTGGCCAGCGCACATCTTCTCTGCATTCGAGGGCTGACAGAGAAATTGGAGGGCCACCTAAACCAGCATCGTAGCACATGTCTTTCAGTGGTGTGAAGCGCTTCACCCATCACCATGGAGATTATGGTAACTATTTAGGAAACACATTTCATAATTTAACCAAAATGTACCTGAAATTCAAAACATAGCTCCTGAGCTTTTCATGTCTGGAGCTTTTCACTGCACAATCTCAACCATGGAGAGATACAAAGGTTGCATATACACTTACTTTGGTTTCTGCAGTCCTCAACACTGATGGGCACACCAAGAATGTTGTAAAAACATTTGTGACCATACATGGGCAGGCGCCATTTTGGAAAACCCACTCCATTAGCAGCGATCGAAAGAATGGTTAGAAAAATCAAAAACAAACATGGCGGGACCTGTTGCCAGATCGATTGCTTAAAGACTGAGCAACAAAAATATGTCCAGATCTGGCATTCCTATGTATATATATATATATATATATATATTCACTGAAATAACTTTGTTAAAGGGACGTTTTGGGTAAGTTTCACTAACAAAAACCCATGAAATTCAATGAAAACACTTTGTTAAAGGGACATTATGGTTACAAGTTAAACCGAAAAACGATTGAAATTCACCAGTTATGGTAAACTAAGCAACCATAACTCACACCACCACCGTACATTGCTAAGACTAACACCCAAGACCTCAAAGATGACATCACAAATGTCTTCGCAAACAAGTCCATGCTTTGCAAACAGTTCGGAACTGCATTTTTAGCAGATCTGGAAAGTTTTTAAGTGAAAGTTTACACTCTCAGAGCTCCTAGACTTATTCTTCTCCATCTGCAATCCAGGAGAAAACACATCATCAAAATTGACATCAGCTATTGCCATCCTTTCTCCCCAGGAGCCATCACCACCACCACCAGCTGTTGGTTCCCAGACCACAATCATGCAAAAAACAATCAAGAGGACCAGGAAGATGAAGTAGAGGAAATGGCTACCTCTAGCACCCAGTAACTATCATGGTTATGGCAGTTCTTTACCAATGTCGGGGGATTACCAACAGCTATGTCCACCAAGGTGAAAGGCCCTGAGTAGTGTAGAGGAGGCCCCAAATAAAGCCTGCACTCCAGTCGCCCATTTTGAAGTACCAGGAACGTTCACATCGAAATATGTGAGGTATGATGAGCAAATAAGCCAGCAGGGAGCCGCAGCAGGGCTCTGCCCAGTACCCATCAGAAGAGCAACACTTATTGAAGTACCAATAACCAGACAACCATGGACAGTAAGGTATCCATTGAGAAAACCCTACCAACAAATGAGACGAAATGAAGATTGCCTAAGTACTGTCCCGGAAGAAACCAAAAAGGTCTTAATGGAAGACGAATGGTGATGTCACAAGAGCCGCAGGGATTCACAGATAGAACAAATGACGAACCAAGAATGACACAGGAGACGAAACGCCATGAGAAAAGAGATTGTGAGCTTAAAGTGATAGAAAACTATCAAAGCGTAAGAGAGTTAAGCTGTAAGCAGGATGTAGATATTCAACCAGCTAACGCCTGTACATATGCTTGAAACCACAAGAAAGCTATGAAAACAGTGCAGATTGCTATGCTAAGTAGAAAAATAGCACAACAAGCGCCATTGTATATAATCTACCTCAAAACGAAGCACATTATTATAAGTGTGATTCCACTTCACACGAAAAAGCAGAGTCAACTCAGGTTACTAGAGGCCAAACAAGACAAGAGTCATATTCTAGTAAAATGAGAAGAGACGGCCTAATCGAAACTCAGCAGATGCAACTCATGGCAAAAGAGCCAAGGTTATACCAATAGAAGGAACAAACAGTAGCTACATCTAATTGAAACTTAAGAACAGACTATCCTGTCTCTGAAAGGTCAAGATAAGGAAGCGTAGGCAGGTGGCAAGCCGAATAAGAATCAAATGCATGCATTGAGAGAACCTAGGAAAATTCACGGTGTCCGCATCACATGACCATTGGAGCGAGGAGAAACACGAGTTCACACCTATACTTGGGATCCGCCCAGGAGAATATATTGGAACTTTCCCAAACAGAAGATGCAGTTTAGAGGCCAACCACAGTAACATAATTGACACATTGTTGTTGAAGTGATGATTGATTGTAACCTTTTTAGTTTAGTTTAGTTTAGTTTATTTATTTGTACCGCGCACCGAACCCTGGGGTAGCTGGGCGCCGGAGACTTAAAAACAGTTACAGCATGGCAAAAATATACAGTACAGATTGTGATAAAACAACAACGGTGTAGTAGACCGGGTTACAGGTGGTCAACAGAGGCAAGCAGAGAGGAAGTGCATTAAGCGGCGTTTTTGTTGGAAAGCCATGTTTTTGTTTTGGCTCTAAAAGTCCAAAATGAGGGTTCTGCTCTAAGGTGTGGTGGCAAAGCGTTCCATAGTTTGGCAGCTAGGACCGGGAAGCTGGCGCCGCCTGCTTTTTTTAGAGAGAATTTGGGAACGGAGAGGCAGTGTGCGTATGGTGTTCTAGTTGGTCTAGTTGAGGTGTGATTGTGGAACTTGTCTGCCAGGTATTTGGGTGCGTCGTTAGAGCGGCATTTATGGACGATGACGAGGGATCTGAGGGAGATTCTGTCTCGTACTGGGAGCCAGTGAGCATCTTGTCTGAAGCTGGAGATGTGGGCGTTTCGTGGGATACTGCGGGCTGCTCTGATGGCATTATTTTGCAGTACCTGTAGTTTGTTCAGGTTGTGTTCTGATGAGCCAAGAAAGAGGGTGTTGCAGTAGTCAATTTTTGAGAGCACTAACGCTCTGGCTAGTGTAATGCAGCTAGAGGGTGATAGGAAAGGTTTGCAGGCGTTGATGAGCTTATTGGTGTAAGCTGTTGAAGAGGCAGTTGCGTTCACCTGTCTTTTGAGTGAGAGAGTGGAGTCTAGATAAACCCCGAGGGTTTTAATTTCTTTGGCTACTGTGATTAGGTTACCGTCAATGTTGATGGACGCGTAACGGGGGTCTAGTTTGTTTAGCCGCGGTTGGGAGCCGACAATGAGGAGCTCAGTTTTCTCATCGTTGAGGCATAGGCCGTGCTCTGCCATCCAGGCTTGGATCTCTAAATAAAGGTTGTTGATTTTGGTGGAGTCCTCGTCGTAGCACCCTGATAGGGTGATGAGAACCTGGGTATCGTCAGCATAGTTTGTGTAAGTGACACCTCGATTATCTAGGCGGTCAAACAATAGCTTTGTGAAGATATTGTATAGAGTCGGCGAGACGCACGAGCCTTGAGGAACGCCGCAGGTGATGGGGACAGGGAGTGCTGATGCCCCTGGGGAGAAGACCCGGGTGGTTCGGTTGGTTAGGAAGGACTGGATCCAGGCAGTCGCCTGGTTAGAGAAGGCCGCTGAGGTCCTCAGATGTTCTGTGAGGATCTGATGGTCGACGAGGTCGAAGGCAGCTGATAGATCTAGCAGTAGGAGAATGGCTAGATTACCCTTGTCCTTTGCCTCGTCCATCTGGATTTTTAGGTCCAGTAGGGCTGACTCTGTTCCATGCCTTGGCCTGAAGCCGGATTGTCTGAGACCCAGGAGATTGTTGTCTTCCAGGTGCTTCTGTATTTGCAGGTAGGCCACTCTGTCTAGGATCTTCAGGATGTAGGGAACGGTGGTGATTGGCCTGTAATTAGTTGGGTTATTGGGGTCTAGATTAGGTTTTTTTAGAAGTGGCATGACCCAGGCCTCCTTGAGGCTACTGGGCACTGAGCTTGATTTGAAGGATGCATTGATGAGGGCTGTTATGAAGGGGGCCAGAGTGTTGGCGCCTTCTTGGATGATGGGGGCTGGGCATGAGTCCCCTTGGCATCTAGAGGGCTTGAGGCCCTTAATGATGCTTTCTACTTCTTTAGTGGAAACTGGTGAGAAGGAGAAGGGGGGGCAGGTAGGTGTTTTGGGGGTGGTGGGCGGAGGGCGGTTTGTTTTTTTGGATAGGCTGAGCTTTTTCTGTTCGATTTTGGATTGTAACATGGTGATTTTGTCTGCAAGGGCTTTTTGAATCCTCTCACACCAGTCTGCATCTTTCACGCAGGTTTCAGCCAGAGTGGGGGGGGATTCGAGTTCCCTAAGGATATTGAAGAGCTCTTTTGTTTTAGATTTGGCGTTCTCAATTCTGTTATCGTATGTCTCTTTTTTGGCCTTAAGGATAGCAGTTTTGTAGGTGGTGGCTGCTATCGAGAGTTGAGTTTTGTTGGAAAGGTTGGGCGTTTTTCTCCAGGTGGCTTCTGCGGCTCGTTTGGAGTTTCGGAGGATTTTTAGCTCTGGTGTGAACCATTTGTTCATATGGGCTGCCGGTTTGGCTTTGGTGAGTTTGAGTGGGGCGATGGTGTCTATTGCTGATTCTAACGTTTTGTTGTAGAGGTCAGCGAGTTTCTCTGCATCTAGGTTGGCGTAGTTTGTAGGGGTACAGATATTGTCTATAAGTGGGCAGAGGTTTTGTAAAGTAATGTTGCGGTTGTTTCTGGTGAGGGTTTGGGGGATGGTAGGGGTTGGAAAGTTTGGTTGTGATTTCCCTTGAATGGAGAAGGAGATGGCGTGGTGGTCAGACCAAGCAGTTTGTTCGTTTTTTGTAATGGTCGTAGGGCAGTTGAGATCCGCTAGCCAGTCCAGGGTCCTGCCTTTGTTGTGGGTAGGGTCTGTGATTCTGAGCTTGAACCCTAGTTGGGAGATGGTGCTTTCCAGGGAGAGCGCATTGGTATCGTTTGGGTCGCCGAGACCGAGGTTGAGGTCGCCAAGAAGGATAATTTGAGATCCTGTTTTGGTGTTGGTGGTCAAGAGGTCAGATATCTCTTCCTCAAATGTGGTGATGGGGCCTGGAGGTCTGTAAAGGAGGTGTAATAGTATGGTTTGTGTGGCAGAGAGTTGGAGCTTAGCTGACAGAAGTTCTGCAGATCGGAAGCTAGGCGGCGGGATTAATCTAAGTCCAAGGGATGTTTTAGCGATGAAGGCTACTCCTCCTCCTTTGCCTGTGTCCCGGTCTTTCCTTAGTATTGAATAACCTTCTGGGATGGCGAGGGATAAGGCTGGGCCTGCTGCTTGGTGCAGCCAAGTTTCCGTGATAGCCAGGAAGTGTAGATTGTTGACAGAGATGAAGTCTGCGATATCTAGCGCATGGGCGACCAGGGAGCGGGCATTGATAAGGGCGCCCTTGATTAGTGGTTGTTCAGATGTACTCAAGGAGGCTGATTGGGTGATGTTCAAAGTTTGAGTGGAGTTTGCTTGACTGTGTGCGGGATGAGAGGAGTGTTTTTTGGCGAGTGTTTTAGGGGTTATGAACCGAGAGCCGAGTCTCAGGTTTCTGTCTTTTAATGTGCATGGGTTCCAAGGAGTGGGTGGATTTGCTGGACCTTTGCTGGGTCTGTGGTGGGTTCTGGCGCCAAGTCTAGAGTTCCGATCGGAGGGAATGAGGGTAGTGTTACGGGAGTTAGTTGGGTTAGCTAATGTGGAGGTGTTGTGGTCGATGGTATGGCATGATGCTCTCATGTTGATGGGGTTCTGCTTATGGACAGCTAGGTGAGTATTTGCTGCGACATGCAGAGCGTGTGCATGTCTATGGGTGGGATGGGCGGACTTGGTATCCGGGGGGAAGGCTGGTGTAGTGGGCAGGAATGGTGTAGGGCAGGTGATCGGGTGGTGTCTTGGGCAGGCGGGTCTGACTAAACCATTATTGTGGGCTAGGTAACTGTTGCCAGTGCAGGGTATGTTACCTTGCATGACACAGAAAGGGAACATGATTGCAGTCAGGTAGGGTAACATGCTAGGGCTGAGGTGAAGTGCAGAGGGGTGGTGTGTAAGGGGCATTGGCGGTATAGGTGGGGCGCAGCACAATGCGAATGAGGTCTAGGCGACCAGAGGGCACAACACAATGCATGTGGGGTCTAGGCGACCATAAGGCATAACACAATGCAGGTGGGGTCTAGGCGACCTTAGGGCACAACACAATGCAGGTGGGGTCTAGGCGACCTTAGGGCACAACACAATGCAGGTGGGGTCTAGGCGACCTTAGGGCACAACACAATGCAGGTGGGGTCTAGGCGACCTTAGGGCACAACACAATGCAGGTGGGGTCTAGGCGACCATAAGGCACAACACAATGCAGGTGGGGTCTAGGCGACCTTAGGGCACAACACAATGCAGGTGGGGTCTAGGCGACCATAAGGCACAACACAATGCAGGTGGGGTCTAGGCGACCTTAGGGCACAACACAATGCAGGTGGGGTCTAGGCGACCTTAGGGCACAACACAATGCAGGTGGGGTCTAGGCGACCATAAGGCACAACACAATGCAGGTGGGGTCTAGGCGACCATAAGGCACAACACAATGCAGGTGGGGTCTAGGCGACCTTAGGGCACAACACAATGCAGGTGGGGTCTAGGCGACCATAAGGCACAACACAATGCAGGTGGGGTCTAGGCGACCTTAGGGCACAACACAATGCAGGTGGGGTCTAGGCGACCATAAGGCACAACACAATGCAGGTGGGGTCTAGGCGACCTTAGGGCACAACACAATGCAGGTGGGGTCTAGGCGACCATAAGGCACAACACAATGCAGGTGGGGTCTAGGCGACCATAAGGCACAACACAATGCAGGTGGGGTCTAGGCGACCTTAGGGCACAACACAATGCAGGTGGGGTCTAGGCGACCATAAGGCACAACACAATGCAGGTGGGGTCTAGGCGACCTTAGGGCACAACACAATGCAGGTGGGGTCTAGGCGACCTTAGGGCACAACACAATGCGAGTGGGGACCGGGCGCCTAGGTGCTAAAATGCCTGTACTATTAAAGAGGTGGCAGCAGTAATGCATAGAGGTGGCGGAGTTGGAAGCATGAGCGTATGTAGCAAACAGTTAAAGAACCGAGTTCAAATGTTTATGGGTACGGAGTAGCAGAGGACATACCAGAAAGCACAATGGTATAGACTAAGGGTATTCCTACTACTCACATAAGATTAGGGTCCGTGGCCCCTGGCTCCTGATGCTCCAAACTGGCCGCCGGCGTGATCCGCCTGCCGGCGGTTACAGCTGATGATAACGAGGCTCCGCCTCGGTTTCAGCCCGCGCTGCGCCCGGCATGCGCGAGTCAGGCGGCGTGTGGGGACAGGGTCAGGCAGGCCCTGTCCGTGTTCCTCTCCTCTTGGTTCCTCTGCTGGGCTGGGGTGCTGGGGGGGCTCCTGCCCTCGCCCCACGATGAGGAATAGTGGAGTGAGGGGGTGAGCAGGCTCTCAACAGGCCTTAGAGTGGCCTTTGAGCTGGCCGCCGGCGTGATCCGCCTGCCGGCGGTTACAGCTGATGATAACGAGGCTCCGCCTCGGTTTCAGCCCGCGCTGCGCCCGGCATGCGCGAGTCAGGCGGCGTGTGGGGACAGGGTCAGGCAGGCCCTGTCCGTGTTCCTCTCCTCTTGGTTCCTCTGCTGGGCTGGGGTGCTGGGGGGGCTCCTGCCCTCGCCCCACGATGAGGAATAGTGGAGTTGGAGGAAGGCCGGGTAGCTGAGGTAGAACACTGCACCTGGCTGACCATTGTGCCTGCTGCTAAGTAAAGTGGACATTTATGCATGGGGTTGGTGCCAACCCAATCACAATGTACCAAATAATCGAGGGTCCTATAGTTAGTAGAACCAATGGGACGTCGTACTTTTAGTGACGTCTACAGTAGTCATTTTGAAGGAAGGGCTTAGATGCCCACCTGACAGTACTTACCCAATCTCCTCACTCCGTTATCATATACAGATATAGCACCTATATTAAAGTTACCTTTTCTGAACCAATAGAAATGCTTATTAACTTTTGAGTGTTACACATCACTTATGACGAGTTTTGAGTATACATTTTACTACTTCTATGAAGTTCATTGGAGTTGAAGCGAGACAGACTATTGCATCACTGCTGATTGCCATGACTCCCCGTTTTCTGAACTTGTCATTAAACGGACTCCCTTTGCCAAACCATTGAGTTGTCCTTATTGATTGGTGTTGGAGTAATAAATCTGCACCCATATCTCAAGGTGCAGCTATCTCGTCTTAAAGTACTTCGGAGCAAACCTCGGCTCTATGGGCCGGCCGGGGATCTCCTGAGTACACTTGGTAGCAGAGATTTGATGGTTATCGATTTGTCAAATGAGAAATTATATCGTGCCTCCTATTGCAATGAATATATGTATATTGGCCTACGCCAAGCTGCTTGTAAGTCACTTGCGAAGAAATCCGTGTTGCAAGGTCCTGACCTAAGAATCAATGTAAGCCGCCATTTTAGGTCAATCCGCCAATTTAGGTTCACTTTGTAAAGTCACCCTGTGAGTTAAAATGGTGGACAATGTCATTCCAATATACAACATGGCCGTCTTGACCTCTGTGTGTAATTAAAATATATCTTGGCTGCAGGCCACTTGTTGAGTTCGTGAACTGAGACGTTGTTCTTCGTTGACCTGTGTATAAAGGATTACTCGCGTCAATGAAACTAATCTGTGAGCCTATGTTAAGAACAATGTATTCAAATACTGAACTAAGAACACTTGTTTAACTACATTGTATTAATGTTTGAGAAGACCTGCATGGGAAATCCCAAAACACACAGTTGCCGAGTAGGCTTGTTGAAATATGTATTAAAGGAAAAATAGTTACATGTGGATATGCGAACTCGGCATGAACCCTAGATCAGTGATGTATTAGAGGAATATTAACCCGAAGTAGGATTGGACATTGTGTTCGCAAATAGTATAAAAGAGCAATGGCTTCTAATGTACAGCGTTTCTCACTGAATACACCGAACCACGCTGGAGTTCGCTGTGTTGCACTGAGGGCCGATAGCTATCTGATTTTGTTTTGTTCTTTGTAACTGATTCAGTATAAATTAAAGATCTTCGTATGTTCCTTTGTAACCCGTGTTCGGTGTATTTCCTTTTGGGGTACTCAGCCTCGATATTTTGATTTTGTTTTCACAGATTATCGATTATTGATTTGAATAAGACACCTATTGACCATTGACATAAAGCAACTCTAGGTCTTCGGCAATATAACGAGTCCTTTGCCATTTGGCTGAGTAGACCGTGAAGCTCCCCGTAGACAATGGTAGCATAAAGAGACTGCAGTCAGGGCCTGAAGGGACCCATGTTCCCCACGCATCCCTTCCCATTCCTACGGGCAGGCGGTGAACCCGAGGGTCCAGAGAAGAACGATGCGAACGGTGAGTGAAAAAGACTAATGTTCTGGCAAAAGTGCATGCTTTAGAACAAGTAACGAGAAAACGTAACGGAGGGAGGCGGGAGAAAAAACTAAATATAGTTAGAAGTAAAGAAGACTGTGGCCCTCATTACAAGTCAGGCATTAAGGGGTTAACGGCGCCGTAAAGAGCGTTGGCGCCGTTAAACCCTTAACGCCTGATTCACACTTTAACGCCTGCTTTTTGCAGGCGTTTAAGTCCAAGGCGCTAAGCGACCTTGGTGCTTATTACGGCACCGTAATTTACGGTGCCGTAATTAGCGCCTTCCCCATTCCCGTTATGCCCTATGGGGCAAAAATGGGAATGGGGAAGGCAAATGGTGAATGGGGAATTACCGCCCAACTCACCTTGGAATGGGGCGGTAATTCCGCCTTCCACCATGGCGGAATCCGGCATGGACCATGGTGCTAATAGCACCATGGTCCACCGCCTGACTTGTAATGAGGGCCTGTATATATATAAGGGGATAATGACTCGAGAGTAATAAAAGTAAACAAAAGGTTACCGGGGCAGACAACCGAGAAGAGAGAGGTTACCGGGGCAGAGACCCGAGAAGTGAGAGGATTCACCTTATTCCTACGCTTTAATATAACGGCTAGAAGAAATGTGTACCCAGAGTCCCACAGAATGGGGAACAAATAGACCACCACAATGTTTAAAGACATTGTGAAAGGGATATGTTTATACTCCATGAAGGGGTAATGATTGGAGGCAGAGATATCTGTGTCCAGCTGGTGTCTGTCTAGTCTTACATGTTTTTGTTGTGACGTCATATGTAAAAGAATTCTTAGAGAAAACTGATTTCAATTTTATGCAATTTAATAGATGAGATAAAATCGCCTTTGAATTGATGTTTTTTGAGTAAATCAGAAGGTATAAAATTTTGTGAAAATTTGGAATGGAGCTTGCAGTGTTTGGTGCTCGCTCATATTGTTAGAAGTTGTTTAAGCCACAAGAAAGTGTTGCCAAGTGTTATATAAGAGGAAAGGGGAACAGATAAGCATGGAAGATATGACTCCGTTGGCACACTTATGCAAGCAGTTGCCAAAACACGCACCCAAGCTAAAGAAATACAGTACCGAGTGGGTTAAAAGTACCGCCCACAAGATGTTTATGCCATGGCCACAAAATGGGACTTTATCTAAAGCCGTCTTACAACACATGATGACATATTTGCATGCCACATATACAGGCAAGAAGTTAGCAAAACGCCTTGCTGTTCTCGATATGGGAAATGTATGAACAGGGAAAGGAGGAAGAGAAGCCTACAGATTGGATACTTAAGGTATGCACAGAAAGGGTGAGACGCCTACCGCGTCATCTGCCCCACCCAAAACAAAAATTGAAGAAAGTAAGGACGAGGGGTTTTACCCACTGAGAGAACTCAAAGCAGCCACGGGGTATAGCAACCCCGCATATGAGTCACCTACACATAGTAGTGATGAAAATCAAGGGAAAGATAAGGACAAGAATATTATCTCTGCAATACCAAGGGACAAGGAGAGACGTGATGATGAAAAAAGAGAGCAGGCACAGACAAGTGCATCTCTCGACAAAGAAAGAGAACGGAAGAGATGGAAGGGAAGTGAAGATAGAACTAATGAGATAGCATTTGCAAAAGATGAATGGATGGGAGGACACATTTTATTGAAACTCGATGACAAAGGCATTGATGACGCGTAACAAAAGGAGAGGTTAGATGAGACATGGAGAAAGGGGAAAGAGAAGGAGTTAAGAGACAAAAGGATAAGAAAGAAAGACAGACAAGGCGAAAACAGCTATATCACGAAGATCAAGAGAGACAGCTCGATCGCAACCTAAGAGCAGCCAATGACCAAAACAAACAGAAACAGCAAAGGTTAGAGGAAGAGCAAAGGATACATGAGAAAAGAATAAAAAGACGAAGAGATGAGGAAATTCGAAGGGCAGATGAACGTAGAAATTAAAAGAGAAAGGAAGAAGATCAGGTCAGAGAAGAGGTGAGGAAACGCAAAGAATGTGATCAGGACGTAGAACATAAGCGAAGACAGAGAGCACGCGATCGTGAATATCTGGGGAAAGAGGGTAAAAACTCGCTCCAGTTGTAGACTGGAAAGACATTGAATAATTCTCTCCTGAGTACGATTCAGTACTCGGCAAGTCTAGGGCAAATATTGACGATGACTTAGACACCAGAAGCATCGGAGAGACGATCAATAGAATATATGGTGAAATGGGGCTAGAGCAAATACCTCAAGGTGAGGGGGAAGACGAGTGCCTGGAGAGCACTCAGCTTTATGACACTGAGGATGTCTCCCAAAGTAATGGGAATAGAGATCTATCCCTCGATAGATTAGAAATAAGTAGGAATAAAGAGGATACGAGAAGTTGCACTAGTTGGGGACAGACAATGTCTGACTCCGAAAGGGAGGAGCGTGAAGAAAATGAGGAAGAGGGACGGTGCGAAAGACGAATCCCAAGGGAAAAAGGAATAAGGTCGTTAGACAATAGTGAATCTGCACCGGGAGCATCAGAGTCTGCCACGCACCCTGACCGATATGAAGAAGTATCTCACGGTCAGAGGGGGGTGTCTCCGCCGCCCTATGTGGACAGACTAAGGACATTGCCAGGTAGACGTTGATGAGGAAATATTACCCCTGCAATAGACAGGAGAACAATGAGAGAAGAGAAGGTGGGCTACACATTCCAATTTCTGTAGCTAGAGAAGAGGGGAGTAAGACCGCAATATATACCATGGCCACACATGGATCGAGAAAATTTGAAAAACCAGCTTCTAATGCTGACATTGGGAGCCGGAAAGTGGATAAATGAGTTAGAAAAAATGACAGGAGGAAACACGTTAGCCCTAGGAGACATTAAAGATCTCCTAATTGCCATACTTGGTGAGAGAGCAGATGGTGTGTAGGCACGAGCAGGCTACCCTGGCGTAACCACAATTAATACCGTGCACCATAGAGCTCCATTCAACAATTGTACAGCTGCAGTATGGAAAGCGCTACGAGTACTCTATCCAGATACTTCTGTTATGGGAGCTATAATGATCCGAAAGATGAAGGAGTCTGAAGATCCGTTCATTTACATACAGAATTTTCCAGACGCATGGGTGTTCGAGACTCATGAATCTTGGACAAAATCTATACCTGTATTTTACCATATATTGTGTCAAGGGCTGCCAGAGCCGTTACAGAAACAACTCAAGAAATTGGTGGGAATTGAAGCCTTGGGCTGAAATACAGTTGACCATCGCACATTATTGTAGATTGCTGCAGGAAAAGAATCGCAAAAAGGAAGCATCTCGAAAGGGTGAGGAAGCGAAACTGGTGCAAAAGAAATTGTCAAAATATGCTCTTGAGGGAGCCATGATAACTAGCACAGCTGAATTAAGCATGCAGCAGGTGGCTAGCCCACAGCAAAATAATCAGGGCAATGCAGGGTTTTATCCCAGGGGAAGAGGATTTAGGGGAAGAGGATGGCAGAGCAATCAGGGAGGTCTCCAAAATTATCAAAGAGGTTTTCAAAATATGCAAAATGGTAACCAAAATATGTCAAATGGGCAAATGATCCGACAACCGCCAGTATGTTGGCTGTGTGGAATGACAGGGCATTTGTTGCGCACATGCAGAAATCAAGGCATGAAGCAGAACAACCAAGGAACAGGAGCAGGCATGGCTAATCCACCTGTAGTTTTACAGCAGGGTGGTGCACAGAATCACATGGTGCAACAACAAGCACCAGGAGCGCAACAAGGGGTGCAACCGCAAGGCATGGGGAATTTCCCACAAGGACAAGCCCAACAGGCACTGCTGCAACTATCGCAGACGATGAGCACAGGGCAGACCACAAACTCTGGAATGGGAAGTAACAATCGGTATGGGGGAAAATCACCAGCACACGGTGGGCCAAATTTGTATATAAACTAGGACAGCTCACTGGGAACCCTGATGTGTTCTATCCTATCAGTGACACAGACCCTCACAGGGAACCTAGGGTGGATGTCATTATAGGGGATAAAGAATATTTCTTCTTAGTTGACACGGGTGCAACACGCTCGTGCATACGTTAAGGCAAGTTTTCTTTGTCCGTTGAGGCCATAGATACTCAGAGTTTTACAGGAGCTACCAGTCATGTTCCCTTCACAAATGCACTTCCAGTCTCCATAGGAGGATGTGAAATGAATGTACCTTTATTATATTCTTGGCAGACCCCAGTAAATATTTTGGGTCGAGATTTAATGACAAAGTTAAACATGACACTCTCGTTCACGGAGAAAGGCATAGTATGTTCCACTCCAGGAATGCACTACTCAAATGTATGTGAAATGATTAGAGCATACTCAGGACACATAGCCATGAGGGCCATACCATTAGAGCCAGAGATGTTCGCATATGGTATGCGTGTGCTTATGGCAGGATTGCCACGCCTTGCAGACAAAATCATGAGAACCCCTGATGAGTTCTTATTCAGACCCAGAATACTGATGCATGAGGAGAAGGCACAAGTATTTCCCTTGATGATACACATGGCTGCAGCGAAAGGGAGAGTGGCCTTGATTGATGGTTATGACGACGAGGGCCGATAATGGTGCGCAGTAATCGCCATTGAAGAAGGATATCGATTGACTGATATCACTGATGACGATCTGTTTGAAGAGCAAACAAATATCGGAGAGACAATGGTGGAAGTGAGTCAGACCTTTCGGGTAAAGATGATTAAAAGATAAGTACCTCAGCGAATGATGTTGGCACTAAATCGTCCTGAATATTTTGACAACGACATAGCCAAGGTGCCTGTTTCGGTATGGACTATAGGACCCTATGACGTAGGCCTATTGAAGGGGGATGGAGAAGTGAAGATTAAACTGAAACCAGGAGCAATTCTACCAAGAGCCCAACAATATCGCATGTCTAGAGAGGCAGATGAAGGGATTTTTTAAGACAATTTCTGCTATGATAGAGCAAGGCATCTTAGTGACGTCATAGTCATCATGTAATAGGTCAGTTTACCCTGTGAAAAAAAGTAAAGGGTTGTCATGGAGGCTAATTCAAGATCTGAGGCCAATAAACGATATTGTTGAGGCTGAGTTCCCTCTAGCCCCGAACCCGTCTACAATTCTATGTAACATACCTGTTGAGGCAAAATATTTCACGGTGATTGACATGAAAAATGCATTTTTCTCAATCCCGTTGCACCATGACTCACAAGATCTGATGTCATTCACCTTCAGACAAATGCATCTGAAAAGCACCAGGCTGCCACAGGGGTACTGTGAGTCTCCTTCTATTTTCAACTGAGTCCTGCAGATGGACTTGAGCAATATTGCACTAGAAAGTGTCGTCCTGCAATACGTGGATGAAATCTTAATTTGCAGCACCACAGAAGAGCAATGCAGGCACGATTCTGTTCAGCTATTGACTATAATGGCTGAGAAGGGATATAAAGTTGACCAAGAAAAGTTACAATATTGTCAACAAGAAGTGCTGTACAGCAGTTTTAGGGATCCCCAATTATGCAAATTGTATCTGTTTTCACACACAAATGGCAGCGTTATGATGGCAGTACTCACATAGAGAACCACGTTGGGGTACAAGCCCCTGGAGTACTATAGTGGGAACTTGGACCCAGTTATGAGGATTCATTTCACGTGCGAACAAAGTTTAGCTGCTGCAGCGTTCGACATAGAGAAAGCTACAACTATTGTAATGGGAGGCTCAATGACGTTGTACGACGAGCACTCCCTATTTGCCATTCTAGAGAAACCAAAGGGAACATTAACATCTCAGAGAGCTTCTGCTTATGAAGTGATCATATCAAATCTATCGATTAAAATAGTCGTGATGTAAGATAGTGAAGCCAGCTATGTTCATAGCAGAGCCAGTCACTGAAGGAGAGCCCATACATGACTTTGCAAATTATGAAGAATTCTATGATGAAATCCCCATGGTGAAAGAAAATGCCTTGGCAGAAGGAGAGATTGTCTTTGCTGATGGGTCTTCAAGGATCGACCAAAATGATGGGCAAAGATACACGGTGTTGCTGTGATGAAGCACACCACAAATGGAGAGTTTCGAGTGCTTCTTAGTCCACGAATACCATCTCATTATTCAGTACAGGCTGCAGAATTGTTGGCGTTAATACTCGCCATTGAGAATCACGCAGAGCAGGAAGTAATAGTATACAGTGACTCCGCCTATGTGACGTCAACAGTGCATGCAGGCTTAGCGTGCTGGAAAAGGAGGGGCTACCTCCGAGCAGACGGCAAGCCAGTGCAGCACACAGCCTTATTGGACAGGCTGATGAAGGCACTACAGCTCCCAGTGGGCATAGCGGTTGTGAAATGCACCGCCCACACGAAGGGGACAGATTTTATCTCACGTGGGAATCAAGCAGCAGACACGGAAGCCAAATGTATGGCATCCAAAAGTGAAACAATAATGGAAGTGGAAGGGTTTATAGTCATAATGTCGACAGTCAAAATGTTGACAATCAAAATGTCGAAAACAAAATGTCGAAAAATAAAATGTCGACTTTTTTTTTCAATGCATTTTTTTTTTATATGGGGGGGTTCCCCCCCAACCCCCCTTTTTTAATTTTTTTTTTAATTTTTCCCTTTTTTTTAGCTCCCAAACCCCTAAAATAAATATATAATTAAAAAAAGAGAAAGTCGACATTTTTTTTTTCGACATTTTTTTGTCGACATTTTTGTCTGTCGACATTTTTTTTTCGACATTATGACTGCACACCAGTGGAAGTTATCCATGCTAACGAACGAATGATGGTTACATGAACTGCACCTGAAAGTTACAGAAATTTGGGGCAAACACAGCTTATGGAACTCCAAGGGAGGTACCACAGGAAGAGAAGAACCTGTGGAAACATTGAGGGTGTTCTCTAAACCCCTCCGACAGCTTGTGGTGACAGGACAGCACTGATAAACCAGTAATGCTGCAGCCCTATTTAAAATAGCGCTGGAGCAGTTACATTACCCACCGCACATGACAAAAGAGATCCTAGCAGCAACACTCGCAGAAGACTGGTTCATACCGAATTTAGCAGAGCACGTTGCATTCTTTATGGTAAACTGTATAATTTGTCAGCAATTCACGGTGGAGCACACATTAAAAGTAACGAGAGGTATCATCCCAAGGGCAAATGGACCTTTTCAACACTTGCATGTCGATTCAAGAACTTTTTGCAAATTGTGGCTTACATTGGACACTTCCTCTAAGCAAAAAAGGGTATAAGAACATAAAAAACAGACACTCTGTGCATCCTAGTTGCAGGGTGAAGAAGAAAATTGCACACACAAGCCACAACACAGTCTGATGACTTTGAACTTTGGAACAAGTAACACTTAAGCTTTGAGAACAGAATATGCCAAATTATGACCGTGGACACTTACATTGGAAGCAAATACAGTATCCCGATTCGTTTAAAACTGAGACACTATTTGGAATCACTTATGATGTCCCACAGTAGTGAAATCACAAAGGACATAATAACCTTTTTTGATCTAGTCATAAGATCATACCTGTCATTGGTAGGGAGGCTCACCAGTGTCACTAACTTTCTACAAGATCCTGAAAATGAAAAGACAAAAATACAACTCCTCACTGGCATTGCCGAACAATTTATCCTACACTCTGAGTACAGTGAGAAAGAATCAAATTTTCCCAACACAGGCGGAAATAGATGAGCTCATCAACACACTGTTCTTTCGCATAATCGAAGACTGTCCAACTCTTATTGGGAGAACAACAGATACACTCACATTCCTCAGAGACCCAGCAAATACAGAACATTTAAGCCATCTTTTAAATAAAATCATAATTCTAGTTGCACTCCATGCGACAGGTCAGTGCAGACATTGATCACATTTAGAAGAAAACATATAATCCTGAACCTCAGCAGGACAGGACGGATGTCGTTGTCACCAGAAGACACCAGGTTGGCCCATAATGTTCTCTTTTGCCTAGTCACTGACTTTCCAGAGCTAGTGGGGAGACCAATCGATGTTGATGTCCTCACTTTCATCAGAGACCAAGCTAATATTGCGCAGATGGGAATGATCTTACACGGAATTGTACTCCAAGTGGAACTTTCTAACCATCAGAGGAACTATCTGAGGAGATTCTACGAGCCTTTCAACGAGGGACAGATCAAGGAAGCGGTGCCAAGAACTCCACGTGTCATATTTGTTGTTATTTTGTCCTCAATCCTTCATACTGATCAATGTACACTATGTCCTCAGGACTGAAGCAAATCCTAGGAGTGGATTGGGAGCTCACCTATTTTGAACACGCACAGTAAAGGGACTCACTCAAATGTTATTTTATTTCTGATTTTTCCCATAATCTAGCAAAGGAACTGTATCCTGACAAAAGAGACAATTTGGAACTCGCGAGAGTGAGGACACTTGTGGAGCACCTAACACTTTCAAAACATAGAACGCGAAAGACGACATTGGTTAAGGAAATGCAATAAAATTTACATTTGATAAATGATCGAGATGGGGGTTCAGAGCATCAATCTGGACCTACCACAGGAGGAGAGAAGACCAATCTTCTCTGGAAGAAAAAGCTGTCACCTGACCTACAGCGGCATAATGTGCCTATGCATCATAATCATTATTGTTTTACTGTCATTAACGATCAGAACTGAATTCTTTACTGTTGCACAAAGCGTCCCAATTTCAGTGCACCCACCTAATGATGCACGCATAAAACCCACAAAAGCACCCAGACCTTATATAGTCATTCCAGTCCCTAGAAGATCTGACGGTGGAGTGAATGAACGTGAAATCGATGTAATTATTAATGATACACACACTTGTGGTAACGAACAAAAAGAAAAGCCAGAGACAGGGTCGGCAAGGGATGAATGAAGTAACATCACTGACAAGTACACGCACGCAAACACTGAATGCACACGAAACAGGCCTAGTGTCAATGACTGCAGAACCACAAACCAAAGCAGCAGAGAAGAAGAGACTGCCTGCCATAAGAAACTCCAAAGCAGATGTTGTGAGGAAACAAGAATTAAAGCAAAAACCAACAGAAGCAGTTATATCAGAAACTCTTAAGAATACAAGAGCTAACACTCAGAAACTCTCTGCACAGACACAACTGATAGTAGGCTCATTAGTTCCACACATACCCCGATCAAGGGAACTACAAGAGGAACTGAAGAACAAAATTGCAGAGACTGTATTACCAAGCATATACATTCCAATGCAAGGAATGTAGTCATAGCCAACTACAGGAAAACATTAAGAATCAAGAGTAGTATGCATGGAGATGACAATGAACTCAACGACTACCTGGACAGCACAGCACATCTGGGAAACAACATTTGGTACCAGCACATGAAAGAAGTTGGAAGATGAAGTTCAGAAGGGGAATGCTTTGTTTGCGCACTCCTACCGTACAGCATGGGGAAGTCCAAGATCTTTGTAGCTGTAAAATCAATGTCCAGACAGCACACTGTATGTCGCACGCAGCAATGTGCAAGACCAGAGGCCAGCTCATGGGAAGCTTGATTGTTGCAAACACTGATGAGGTGAGGCTGAACAGCCTGTGTTCATATGGGATTGCATGAAAAGCTTCTTCTGATTTAGCAGATAAGTAATTCTCTCGCTTCATCTGAGTTATCAGTTCCACAGATCTCTTCTTACTCAGGTGAGCATGTGCTTTTGGGAAACTGGCAATATTCATGTCATTTTTCGGTATCACCAATGCTGGAAGGTGGAAGTTCACTTTCGTGCATATGCCTCCCTATTCTCTTGGCAGTCTGATGTATGCTTTGGATCCACACGCCCAATAATGATCCATAATCACTGCGGTTCCATGTACCTTTCCTGGAGTGTCGAAAAACTGATCCACAGTTCTGATTCTCTCCCATCTTCCTTGTGCCGTTATTTCTGAAACAGAACTTTGGGCTTTCTAGTGGCACCATCTGCAAGGGTCCAACTCAGTCTTTGACCCATGTGAGTAGTTTTGCAAGTTTTGGGCATAATGGTTTGCATCCGTTTCGCACTATGTTGATGGTTGGCTCGTAGTGACCGAAGACCATCCATGCTCGGCATTTCACTTCCCCTTTTTCCCATCCGTCTGGTGAAAGCACTGTTCCCCAAATTTGCATTTGACCTCGATTCTTCCATCTCCAAGCTTCTTCTGGAGTTTTTCCTTGGACATTTAGCTTCTGGTTTGCTTCTCTTCTGATCTCTGCTCTTTTAACTCCAGGCTTCTCATATCTGATCACAATGTGTTTCGTCTTTCCATTGTTTCTTGTCTTTATGTCCTGGATATAATCGTCTTCATCTGGATCAGTTGCATCAGTTGCCCATTTCAGAGGGGCACCGCTTCCCATGAGTAAGGAGATTGGGTAAACACTGTCAGGTGAGACATCTAAGCCCTACCTTATAAATGGCTACCGTGGACGTCACTGAAAGTACGATGTCCCATTGGTTCTACTAACTATAGGACCCTAGATTACTTGGTCCATTGTGATTGGGTTGGCACCAACCCTGTCCATACATTTCCACTTTACTTAGCAGCATGCAGAATGGTCAGCCAGGTGCAGGGTGCCCCCTCAGCTATTCCTCCAATTAAGGTTACAATCAATCATCACTTCAACAATAATGGGCCTCATTACAACCTTTGCAGAATGGGTTAACGGGTGCCGCTAATGGAGGCGGACCCATTAAACCCATTCCGCAAGATTACGAGGTTCCCTCGCGGGACCCGGTAAGGACGCCTGGTAAAACCAGGCATCCTTACCGGGTGCCGCGAGGGGACCAGGGAGCTAACAATGGGCCGGTCATAATCGGCCCATTGTTAGCTCCCTGCAAATATCCGGGCAAAGTGGCCATATGTCCATAATTTCACTGTGGTTCGCCTTGAGATTGCATCCCCGTCTGGAAAAGTTCTGATATCTTTGCCTGGACCACTGCCATGCATAGGTTTGAAAGTCTTACTTCTTCTTGCTCGGCTGGTCACGTGATTCAGACACTGTGAATTTGCCTCTTCTTCATGTAATTTGTGTATTTGATTTTCGTTTCACCCACCACCTGCTTTCGGTTTCTTATCTCGACCTTTCAGTGCAGGATATTCTGTTCCTTGCTTCATTAATTGTAGCTACTTTTCATCTATTTTAACAGATATGTCCCTGGTTTTTCTGGCACAATTTGTCTCTGCTGAGTTTCGTTTCTGCCTTTTATTCTCGCTTTGTGAAATATGAATCTCTCCTCGTGCGGACTTTAGCAACCTTTTGGTTGATTCTGCCTCTTGTGAAAAGTGTAATTATACTTATATAATGTGCTTCTTTTGAGTTAGATATGTATAGGTGGCGCTTGCCACACTCTATTTTTCTACTAAGCATAGCAAGCCGCATAATTTTCTTAGCTTTCTTGCGGTTCCAAGCATATGTACATACGTAAACTGGTCGAATATGTTCATCATGCTCTAGGCATAAGCTGCTTACATTTGACATCGTCCTTTCACTTTAGGTTTACAATGTCCCTTGTCCATGGCATTTCGTCTCTTTATGTCATACTATGGTCGTCATACCTTCTATATGTGAGTCAGTTCGGGTTCTTGTGATGTCACCATTTGTCTTCCATTAAGAATTTTTGGCTTCTTCAGTGACTGTACTTAGATCATCTTCATTTCGTTTCATTTGTTGATATGGTTTTCTCAATGGGTACTTTACTGTTCATGGTTTCTTAGGTATAGGTATTTCAAGGTATAGGTATGTGAAAGCATCCAAATTGTGGAATTCCCTTCCTCCTACACTGAGAATTGACCAATCCTACCAAAACTTCAGATCCAACATTGTTATGTGGCTGAAATCCAACTGATCACTAAATGATGACTCCCGCTTAGCAAATAGCCAGGACCCACTACCGATATACACTTGCTTATGGAGAACATCCTCCCCGCTAACATACCACATTGCGGCAACTACAACTGCCCGCCTATTGCCTGTATACTCTACTAACATCCAAACTTAAACTTGGATGTAATATGTCTGCTTCATCTGTATATACCTTTCCTAGTCCCTCAACCTGTAAATGTGCTCCTTCTGTATATACCCTTATGTAATTAATAATGTAATATGTCTGTTTCATCTGTATATACCTTTCCTAGTCCCTCAACCTGTAAATGTGCACATTCTGTATATACCCTTATGTAATTAATAATTGTATGTTGTTTTTATACCATCTGTTGTAACTAAGCTTTGCATATACTTGTAACCGCTGCGCCCTGTTACCCTCAGATATGTTGCACATTATAAATATTAAAACAAACAAACAAATAGGTGCTGCTCTTCTGATAGGTACTGGACAGAGCCCTACTGCGGCTCTCTGCTGGTTTATTTGCTCATCATACGTCACATATTTTGGCGTGAACGTTCCTTGTACTTCAAAATGAATGGTTGGAGTGCGGGCTGTACTTGGGACCTCCGCTACAAAACACAAATTGAAAAAACACAGAAAAGGTTCCTTTTGGAACCACCTTTCACAGTCCGAAAATAGAAGTAAGAAAAAATAAGTATATAGAGTGACCTCTTTCTTTGGGTCCATCTATTCCCTTTTACTTCATTGCTTGGGTCCATTCTTTCTTCATCTTCTGGGTCTGTAGATTATGGTCTGAAAAAATGTCTCTTTGTGGTCCATATTTTTATGACTCCTTTTGAACCTCCTGCTGTTCTCACAGGTTCGTGCTTGTTCCACGTCATCAGTTGACATTGTCCATTTGGGCTGCAGTAAATCTATCTTCCCACATAATTTCTATGCTTCCTGGGATAAAGGAACTTTGTTTCTTCTGGTGCATAAATGCAGGCCTTCACAAAGTCTCTCATTTCCTCATCAGTCAGGTCTTTGGGCTTCGAGCCTGGTTCCACATCAATCATGATCTTCATCCCTATGTCTTTTTTTGCAGTCTTCTGACACTGAGAGATTATTAGCTTGATAACATAAAACTCAAGCAATACCATCACTAGCAGGGCTTCTAGGAATTTGAATGTATCTGTCATCCATTGTGGGACTCATCAAAATAGTGATCCAAACCAACTGTTGTTGGCCACTTCGTCAGTTTCAGTGATCATTTGAATATGTAGTTTTGTCAGCATACTTATGGCTTCTGTAAAGTTTCATTTTCTTAGTCATGAGATGGTGTAAATGTACAACATGATTCTCCAATGTTTGCACAAACACCTCCATCCATGGCTTTGAGTCCTTTTCCATTGGTACATGACAATGGACCCTAAAAGATTTGTCCAATTGAAAAAGTTCAAATGTGATCTATTGCATTGAATGCCCATGCGGCCTTAGATACATCGGCAAAACAACCAGGGATGTCAACATGCGGATCTCAGAACACCGCTCCAAAATTTGATGCAAGAACTTGACAGTCCCCCTAGTGGAACACTACCTGATGATGAACCACACCCCCAACAACATCTTGTGGTGGGTGTTGGAAAAAGGGACAGGCGGGGCGGACACACACCATAGCCTGCTCAAAAAAGAATCCAGATGGATCCACCGCCTGGACACATACTACCATGGCCTGAATGAGGTTTTTCAGCCATGTATCTAAACACTCCATGATCAGCCTGCTGTATGCCACCTGACTATGTCCCCTGCCAGGCATTTCAACACATAACTACCACCTATATCCGGTGGTCCTGCAGTAATATATGCACACCTGTGACCCTCCTGGGGCTCCCCAGCACTTATGGATATGTATGTGAGTATTTTTCTCACAACTCTTTACCACAGTGCGGGGCCATATGATCAAGCCATCTTGTCCTCCCTGTGTCTTTCCCCTCCCTCTCCCACCCCCTCCCAAACACCCCCCCACCACTCCCTCCTCCCCTCCCCCCTCCCCCCTTCCCCCATCTCTTCCTTACTCTACCCCACCCCAACCCCCCGGAAATCTCCACCAGTGTCTCACCTACACATATTTTGTGGGATGAGTCCCGACTCCGTTATGAGCAGCTCTGCAGCAGCAAACCCTGTATGCCGCTGCCAGTCTCCATGGCTATGAGCGGACAAACAACTGGGAATGCGCGCATCCACCCGCGCCTGCAGGAGATAGGCCAGAGCGACGGAGCACCAGGCCACGCGCACGCACGGTTGCTATAGACGCCGTATTTCTCTATAAACGGCATCTAGCACCGGCGCCTCCACTTACACTGTGTACTCGCGGCCGCTCCCTCTCCAGCTAGACGGGGAGTTTATCTGCATGCGACTGGACGTCTATGAGCCGCTACGCGAGGTAAGCCCTCTGGGGGTGAGCAAGTCATTACTTTCGTTTTTGCACTTACGGCCACGAGGGCTGCCTCCATTAGCGTACTCGTGGCACAAGAGGGAGGCCCTACTCCCTCCTTTTTCTAGTTGTACACGGTGTCTCTGATGGCTCATACCTCCATATTGAGCCACCACCCAAATGCGTACCAGTAGAAACTACCCTGCATTCCGCCCCAAGGTTCCATACATGGCTCACGCACATAGCCCATTCGCCTTACCCCCAATGACCGGGTGTTTTGGCACCCTATTTCACTTTGGGCTGCGTCTTTCTCTTTTTTTTTCTCTGTCCAGGGTTCCCCCTAGGACCACTCGCAGTAACCACGCCTGTTGCTGATGAAGAATATCTGCACCACCAATTCTACCCATCAACCACCAAGTGAACTTTCACTTGTCCTCCTGAAGGTACCGCAGCTTGCATTTTTTCTTTTCCGTGTGTTGACACTTGACCACAAGCCACTGCAGCTAGTAGTGAGGTCCATACAACACCCATAGTAATTATATATTTCGCTTCTTTTGTCCCCCATGCAGCACAACGCTTTACCCAATGACTACTGCCCTGGGCGAGCTCTGTGTTTAACAGGACCTCTTTGAGTATCCTCCCTTGCCCAGCCCCATTTCAGCCCTCAGGTGATTTGAATACCGAGTTTTTGGGATCTCAGCACCGGCAGGTAAGCCGCCTCCTTGCTGTATGACCATTGGCACCTTTGTAAAATTACTCACTCAAGCTATCTTCACTCACTGCAGGGTCGCCCCTACGGAGCCCTGATGAAGGCGGACGCTACATTAATGCACTTCCGCCGAAACGTGCCCACCCGGGAACTGCTACATTCATCTGTTCCCGTCTGAATCAGACATTGTTTATTCAGTCTCTGTCACTTTGGCCACTAAGATATCTTATTCTCCATAGGACCCTGGAAATACACTATGTTGGAAAGTAATATCCGACCAAGCAACTTTCCACTAGGTTATTCATAAAGGAATTTCTAACTTTGAATTTTTTTCACAAATGACCTGTGTGTCCACTTCAATTGGTTCACCAGTATGCAAGGAAATAGAAAAGAAACCTTTGCTTAAGATTGACCTGTATATTGATAATACAGTACTCTTTGTTCACATTGCTGTTAATACTATACTTTTGTTTTTTGTTATGCATTTTTATTGATGGTATTATATGTTGTCTTAACTTTTCATCTATGTATGTCTTACTTTTTTCAACATTTGTTTTCAACTTTTATGTATTGAATACTTATCTATATAATTAGCAAATAAAACCTATGTTTGCTACTCTTTGGTTTGTTTTAGCTCGGTGAGAAGGCAATATACCTTTGACCTTAGATTTGGATCCATCACTTAATAGACCAACCTACATATCAATTTGTGGGCAGGACCACCCTCCTGTACCAGTGAAGTACTTTAGCCTTGAGCTTGTCCACTAGAAAGGGTACCCCCCTCTTTTTTATGTATTGTGATCATGTCAAGTGCATATCTGTTTTGGAGAGTCATCAGTCATATTGCCCTTAACTCTTCTTTAATTGTGTTGAATCCTTTTATGGTCATGTTCATGGTTTGCAGTAACTCCCATCTGGTTATCTGCAACCATTTAGTATTTGCTCCAATTTGAAATCTTGGCATGAAGATTGTCATGAACACTGATGAAGTGAGGATGAACAGCCTGTGTTCATATGGGATTACATGAAAAGCTTCTTCTGATTTGGCAGACAAGTTATTTCCTCTCTTCATTCTGTTCATTAATTTTACAGATCTCTTCTTCCTCAGGTGAGCATCTGCTTTTGGAAGGCTGTCAATATTCAGGTCACTTTTGGGATAACCAATGCTGGAACGTGGACATTCACTATTGTGCATACACCTCCCAGTTTCACGGCAGTCTGATGTATGCTTTGGATCCACATGCCCAATAATGGTACATAATTACTGCAGTTCCATGCACCATCAAAGATTCATCCACAGTTCTGATTCTCTCCCATCTTCCTTGTGCCATTATTCCTGAAGCACAATTTTGAGCTTTCCAGTGGTACTATCTGCAGGGGTCCTCTTCTATCTTCGACCCATGTCAGCAGTCTTTCAGGCCTTGGCCACAATGGCTTGCATATGCTTTGTGCATTTTCAATTGCTTCCTTGCAGGCTCCAACGACTATCCATGCTCTTCAAATCACTACTCCTTTCTCCCATTCGTCTGGTGAAACTACTGTTCACCAAATCCGCATTTAGCCTCTGTTCTTCCAACTTCAAGCCTCTTCTGGAGTTTTTCCTTGGACATTTAGCTTCTGGTTTGCTTCTCTTCTGATTTCTGCTCCTTTAACTCCAGTCTTCTCATATCTGATCACAATGTGTTTTGTCTTCCATTGTTTCTAGTTTTTATGTCCTGGACATAGTCGTCTTCATTTGAATCAGTTGTTTCAGTTGCCCATTTCAGTGAAGCATCACTTCCCATGAACTAGCCTCTGGTCTTGCACATTGCTATGTGTGATAGACAGTGTGCTGTCTGGACATCAATTTCTACAGTTATGAAGATCTTTGACTTCCCCATGCTTTAAGGTAGGGGTGCGCAAACAAAGCATTCCCCCTCTGAACTTTGTCTTCCAACTTCTTTCATGTGTTGGTACCAGATGCTGTTTCCCAAATGTGCTCGTTTAGTTCACTGTCATCTCATTGTAGGCTCCTCTTGATTCTTAAGGTGTTCATGTAGTTTTCTACAACTACATCCCTGAATGCATTTGTATGGATCCTTCTTGCTGGAGGATTCTCAGGTATCCTGGTCCAGGGTGCAGGTCTCTTCATCTGCACTAATTGAGTATGCAAAAGTCTGGCACTTCTTTCCTTCTCCTCTTGCATTCTTTTTCTTTTGGTTATAAATGTCCACTCTGCCATTGGTCCAGTATATGGCTGTATTATAGAACTCGTACTTGTCCCCTTTTTGGATCATGTGTGCTCATCAATGCTGTCTCGTTTGTTTCATTCTCCAACTCCTTTTGTCTCTTTAAAGTTTCAGCTTTTCCCACTTGTCTTATCACTTCACTTGTAGGGTAGCTTCTCATTGTTGGCTGCCCAACCTTGCCTTCTTCTTTGACCTGTGGTTCTGTAGTTATTGACACTAGGCCTGGCGTGTGTGCATTCAGTGTTTGCGTGCATGTGGTTGTCAGTACCCCTTTTACGTTCAAACTCTGCCGACCCTGTCTCCGGCTTTTCAATTTGCTTGTTACCATAAGTATGTGTGTATTATTTCTGATAACATTCATCTCAAGTTCATTCATTCCGCTATTGGACTTCCTAGGGACTGGAATGACTATGTATGGTCTGGGTGCCTTCGTAGGCTTTATACCTGTAGGTTAATCTGCAGCATTTAGTTCCGGAAAAATACGAACATCTCTCCTCCAGAAGGAGGACAAGGTTGCTGCTTTGAATCCCCATCTCGATCATCCGTTGAAAGATACTAACTTTTAATACAATCTTAGACAATATTATTTCGGGATTCTGCTAGTTCTGCTTGTGAGTTGCAGGTGCTAAAACAATTGTCCCTCTTTGCCTGAACAATGGATTGTCTATTGTCTCTGGATACAGTTTCTTTTTATACATGTGAGGTGATGTCAAAATCAGGTAATAATTCAGCAAGTCTCTTTATTGTGCATGTTCAAAATATATGAGTTCCCAATCAGTGACTCTGATTTGCTTAATTCCTGAAGACATGTCATTTTCTCAGTATGCTCAAGTGAAGTCTCTGGTGATACCCTTTCGATCTGTCCCTCGGTGGAAAGTTTAACCCTTTAACTGCCATGGGTTTTTCCCCCCAGTGCCAAGGACTTTTTTGGTGATTTCGGTATGTGGCCATTCAAATCCTTGTAACTTTTTTGTTACATGATATATCTCGGTAGAATTTGGTTCTTTTTTTTCCACATGTAGGCGGTCGTAACACCTCCCAGGAATCCTAGGTTGCTGTAGGGGGGTGAGAGAAAATAAGTAAAAAGGGCAAAAATGTTAGGTTTTTTTAATAAAATGCCAATAAAATGATGTACAAAGAAGCCTGTGTTTTTTTCCTTGTAAGAGCTAGGAACAAATGGTTTGCTGTGATGAATTCCCCAATTTCATGGCTTTCAAGAACAGGTTGAGTGAAAACGAAAAAATATATATTTTGATGTGGTTAACAACTGTTTTGTGAGAGGTAGGCGATTTTGGCCATTTTTGCCAATTGGACATGCATGGACGGAATGGAAGAAAATGGTAGGAACGCCGAATTGAAGGACAGAAAGGCATATATTTCTGAAAAGTAGACACAATTCCAAGTTTAGGAAGGGGTGATTTGTATAGGTCAGGCAACAACTAGGTAGGGGGAAAATGCCATAGATTGGGGGAAAAGCGGGAAAATGACCGAAAAAAAAGGTATGTGTTGGACATGGTTGGCTTGGTACGGCAATGGCTTCTATGAATTTTGAGAAAAGCAATGCTCGCTACATTCCCCCGACTCTTGCAGTTAGGAAAGCACACATTTTTTGCAGTGTTTTATAAAACAAGCAATACAACAAGCCAAACACTGAGCCATAGTACACAGGAGTTTTATGCTCACAGCCTGAACAGATGCACTTAGCATGTGTAAATCGGGAAAACTAATGTGGTGAGGAATGGCAAGCATCCATTTTTTGAAAGACCACAGGCAGACCTTTTCAAGGGTAGGTGACTTGTGCAGGTTGCAAAAGTGTATGGTGCCTAAAGCAGTGACTAAATGTAGGTCACATTTGGGAAATGAAAGGGTTGTGTGACAAAGGGCACCAGCAAATGGGTCAAAACATAATGAAAACCACACAAACACAACAAATGTTATACCTTCCTCTGTTCGCACAGGTGTCTGTCAGGAATACCTCGATGAAGACTCCCCGTTATCTCACACGTGAACGCACAAAGTTCCCACAACGCCAATACCATGGCAAAGCTTCAGCGTCCACGTTGCCCTGGCGTCTTTGGATCCCGCTCCACAAACAACGCTATCGCGCTTTAGGGGGGAGGAGTCACGCGCTCGTACGGTCACCCATTAAAACACTTCCGGGTGACCGCGATCACCACATCTGTTTGTTTCAATCTTAGCATTTGCTGGTTTACTCCATACTCTTGTCCTTGCTTTGGTTCTTCTTGCCCCTTGCCCTTGCTCCTTGTTCTGCCCATTCTTGCCAATACTTCACTGCCTACATGCTGCCGACATGGAACGCTAACTTACTTGCATCTGCCCGCTGATTTGGATACTTCACTGCCTACACACTGCCGACTCGGAACGCTAACTTACTTGCATCTGGCTGCTGATTTGGATACTTCATTGCTCACACGCTGCCGACTCGGAACGCTACTTACCTGCATCTGCCTGTTGATTTGGACATTTCTCTGCACACACGCTGCCGACTAGGAAAGCCACCTTACCTGATATTCCCTGCCGAATTGGTACTTTGTTGTTCTCTCATCATTGGACTCGGACTTCCTTTCTACACTGTAACCCACAACTGATCATACTGTTGTCAAGCTTTCTGATACAGATCTGGAGAGAGCCAGCATTGCCCAATACTGTGCGCCCGGACTAGAGACTTCCACTTGGCACTTTACTTCGTGAGGCGTCCTCATTTCAGCGGGACAGGTACGGACTAGAGACTGCCTTTTGTGCCATTTAGGCGTCCTCGTGCCGTCGGGAATAGGGTAGGTTGGGTGTTGCTGGGCTCCTCCACGATGTCTCATTGGAGAGCTGTTGGTAAGTGTTAAAACCCATCCAGTTACTGTCCTTTTGATGCTTAGCTTTTCTCCTAGTCATATCTGGTCTATATCTTGATTGTATCTTGTTCTTACTTTCTGAAGTTGCATCTGTAATTCTGTGTCTGAGTCTTGACTCCTGAGCTCCATCCGGGGATTCCGCATCTGTCATCATCGGGTGTCCTGGAACCACCATTCGGCTCCTGCTTCTCAGCTGCTGCAGCGATCTTGTCTTTCGGCTGACTGCTATCTTTGTAGTTTTCCTTTGTGGAATACAAAGAGAGTCGTTGGCAGGGAGAATTCTACGGCTACACGTCGAGAGTATTCTGATTCAAGATCGGCAAACCTGATAGTGTCCCGATGAAAACGGTACCTCACACGTGTGGGTGCAACTACCTGGGCGCCAAGGGGAAAGCCTAAAACACAGGTAACCCCAAGTCTGTTTCGACACCTGAATTTGACACTTTCTCCAGACAAGCACAACATACATATAATGGCCTCGGATGTCCAAGGCACCAAGGAAAACAGGGAACCCCATGCATTTCCGAAAAGAGGACACCCGTGGGAATCCGTAGAGGTATTATTTGCACAAATCGGCCCAGAATTTATTACCCAGACACCCCCGCAAAGTCCGAAATGTGGGAAAAAAATGCATTTTCCGCATATTTCACTCAGCGCACCCATCGAAACACACCGCCAACAACACATAGACTACATTCCCGCGTTTCCACAGGTGTCCCGATGAACACGGTACCTCACATGTGTGGGTGCACCTACCTGGGCACCAAGGGGAAAGCCTAAAACACAGTTAACCACAAGTCTGTTTCGACACCTGAATTTGACACTTTCTCCAGACAAGCGCGACATACAGATATGGGCCTAGGGTGTCCAAGCCACCAAGGAAAACAGGGAACCCCATGCTTTTCCAAAAAGAGGACACCCGTGGGAATCCACACAGGTATGATTTGCGCAAAGCGGCCCAGAATTTATTACCCAGACACCCCTGCAAATTCCGAAATATGGGGAAAAAAATGCATTTTCTGCACATTTCACTCAGCGCACCCATTGAAAAATGCTGCCAACAACACATGGCCTACCGTCCCACGTTCCCACAGGTGTCCCGATGAAAACGGTACCTCATATGTGTGGGTGCACTTACCTGGGCGCCAAGGGGAAAGCCTAAAGCACAGGTAGCCCCAAGTCTGTTTCGACACCAGAATTTGACACTTTCTCCAGACGGGCACAACATACAGATATGGGCCTCGGGTGTCCAAGTCACCAAGGAAAACAGGGAACCCCATGCATTTCCAAAAAGAGGGCACCCGTGGGAATCCGCAGAGGTATGATTTGCAAAAATCGGCCCAGAATGTATTACCCAGACACCCCCGCAAAGTCCAAAATGTGGTAAAGAAACGCATTTTCTGCACCTTTCACTCGGCGCACCCATTGAAACACACCGCCAACAACACATGGCCTACCGTCCCGCTTTCCGACAGGTGTCCCGATGAAAACGGTACCTCACATGTGTGCATGCACTGTTAGGGAGAATTCTCTGTTTAGGCTGAATTTCCTAACCTAGTGAGTCCCCCAGCAGCTTTGCTGGATTTTTGGGGTTTATTTTTGTTCTCCTGCCAAGAGTGAGACTCTTTTACCCTCACTCTTGGGCATGATTTTAGTGTGTTTCTTTGAATCTAGATGTGTTTAATGGGCTATGGGGTCTTTTACTCCATAGGTGTCATGTGTTTTTGTGATGTGTGTTACACAGCACCCTCAGTGCAGTGACACAGGGGTGTCATAGTGACCCCCCAGTATAGACTCCATACCCTGGGACTGACTACTGTCTCCCAGGGCATGTAAAGTCATCATTGACTTTACTAGTCTTAAATTCTGAACAGAACCAGTACAAACCACCATATTGTGTTACGTACTGGCTGGGGCAATTTGATTGCCCCAGGGTCTGTTAGTCGAGGGGGCACGTCTCCGTCCCCCCTGATCGAGTTTTGGCTGGTGGCAGTGGATACTACTTTTTATATTCAACCGCAAATATTTTCCTATGGGATTTCCCATTGTTTTAGGCTACTACCTTTATTTAATTATTTATGGTAGCCTCGAACATACTGCCGGTTTATTTAATTAATATTAATTCTCCGGTTGGTGTTTTTTGCCAAAACTTGATTCTAAAATGGCGTTTGTGTTCTCTTCTGTGACTCCAACCCAAGTCGAGCCCTTTGTTCCACTTTTTGGCGGGCTTCTCCACAGAAGCCATCCAAAGTGGTGCCATTCTGTCTGGGGTATTTAGGAGGGATGGAGGGAAATTTAGGCACCCTGGTCTGAGTTGCCTAGGCAACTCAAGTCACACTCCATCCTGATTGGCCCAAGTGGTGAGCCGGCCGGCTCACCACTTAGCATGTTTGAGTGACAGCTAGGCTGAGTGAATGGGGGTTTGTTGCATAAAAGCAGGGCTTTGGGGACTGGAACTTCCAAAGTCACCACAGGACCTAAGAATCCGACGAGGGAGAAGCTGAGCCGACCTGCCACGACACCACCACCGGTGGAGCCCTGCTGGACTGCCTCACCACTTTTCCCAACGACAGAGGAGATCTCCCGCCGGAGAGTCTTCTTCCTTTGACTGGTGGGGATAACCAGTTTCACCGTCTTTTCGCTTTCCCGACGTATCTCGTGGCCGCCTTGCCCGTGCCAAGCACCCCGGCAACCGGAATACCACGTTTTACCACGACCGCGAAACAAAGGTACCACCTTTAACCGGAAGACTCCGCGGCTGGTTTCTTCCCTGGTAGTGCAACGACCTTCATCTTTCCTCCAAGTCGAGATCTTCTCTTCCCCTGGACGCCGACGTGAATTGCACCCACTATCAGGAACAACTGCCACCGCTGGAGGATCCTTCCCACTTAAGGTACCGTGTCCCGTCTGGCTTCTCTTGCTACCGACTGTACGGGGTAGATTTAGCCCCCGGCTTTCAAACCTGGGTTGGTCTGGGACACCCCGGCTAAACTTTCCTAAGCCTCTCTAAACTCTTTTTGAACCCTCTGCAAGACTTTCTAAGCATAGTGCAACTGTGTGATCTTGGGCGCATTTGTGCTCTGCTCTCTCTAAGAGTGGGCCCAGCCTTTGGACTTTGGCTCACCAGTGACTTTTTTTGCTCTCTGCCTTGCTAACCATGTTCCTGAATCTTAGAGGCGTGTACCATTGCATATTCTGCCCTTTTCACTCCCTTTCTCATAAACTTATTGGAGTGCAATCTAGTTAAGCGCTCACCTCTGTATGAAAATAAGTGGTGTTTACTGTGACTAATCTGATAAGGAAAAAGGGGTGCATATATTACAATAGTAACTGTGTTTAGACAATTTTACAATAAGAGTGCTGGAGTGTTTCAACTGTGTGTTTTTAAATAAATAATTATATACTTTGATACCAAAGCTCTGGTCAGTGTTTGCTTGTATTATTGTACCTGAGTGCCTATTGTGTATACTCTGCATATTGCCTAACTCTTCTTGAGGGAAGTCTGACTGCTCAGCCGCAGCTACCAGGTAAATCTGGGTGGTACAGACTGCTACCAAGTGGGTTTACTGCCAACACCTGTAGTCTTAAATCTTTTGCAGTGGTCCCTAAGGGAACTGCACAGGTTTCTGCCTAACATGCACCTACCGGGAGCGCAAAAGGAAAAGGGTAACCCACTGGTAACCCCAAGCCTTTCGCCACTGACCATTTTGTTCATGTGGGCAACCTACAGATTTGGGCTTAGGGCGTCGAAGCCAGCAAGGAAAACAGGGAACCCCATGCATTTCCCAAAGAGGACACCCGTGGGAATCCACAGAGGTCTGACTTTGCGCAAATTGCCCCAGTTTTTATTAGCCACAATCCCCGACAAAGTGTGATATCGACAGGTCGGGAAAAAACACAATGTTCACTTTGTCTGGGGTTCTGGGTAATAAATTCCTGGCCGCTTCGTGCAAGTCAGACTTCTGTGCATTCCCGCGGGTGTCCTCTTTTAGGAAATGCATGGGGTTCCCTGTTTTCCTTGCTGGCTTCGACACTCTAGGCCCAAATCTGTATGTTGCCCATATGAACAAATTGTGCTGTGGCGAAAGGCTTGGGGTTACCAGCGGGTTACCCTTTTCCTTTTGCGCCCCCGGTAGGTGCACCCACACATGTGAGGTACCTTTTTCGTCAGGACACCTGTGGGAACGCGAGAAGGTATGACATCTGTTGTTGGCAACGTGTTTCGGTGAGTAGACACAGGGAAATGTCTCTGAAATTAGCTTGAAATGAAGACAATTCTCAGACATTTCGCTCTGGACACCCACCGAAACACACCGCCAACAACACATGGCCAACCACCCAAGCCTTTCACCACTGCCCATTTTGTTCATGTGGGCAACCTAAAGATTTCGGCCTAGAGTGTCGAAGCCAGCAAGGGAAACTGGGAACCCAATGCATTTCCCATAAGAAGACACCTGTGGGAATCCACAGAGGTCTGACGTACGCAAATTGGCCCAGAATTTATTACACAGAACCCCTGGCAAAGACCCACATGGGAGAAGGGTGCCCAAGGCCAGGGATATTACTGCCGACTTTGCTGGAGCCCTGGCTGCCCTGCATTACAGCTTCTCCCCACCAAGGAGTCTCAGCAGTGTGACAATACCTCCCCGAAGGGAAAAGCTGTAATGCAACCCAGCCACAACTCCAGGACATTTGGAGGTGATCTGCCCAGATGGGCCATTCCCACCCACACCAATAATCCAGCCCCTGTCTCACCCACCCCACTGACAGTGGGCCCTAACCATTGAATAATAAAAAACAGTACTCACATAACTTTGCAGCTGCTCGGGTAGAAAAAGCTGTAAACAAAACAAAAAACATGTGTTACCTATGGTCACACTAGCAAAATGTAGCCCTCCCTGGGGGCAGATAAGGGGGGGGGCTGTCCTGCACTCCTCCCTGGCCTCAGGAGTCCTTTCCTAGGAGCAGATATCTGGTCCCAGGGAGGGCTACAAGGGGTGCCCCCATTTCCCCTTGAGGTGAGGGGGAGAGGGCCACCCCCTTTTTTGTAAAATATATCCCTGGTGGCTAGTGGCCCCCCACTCCCACCCAAAATTCCCTTTTTTCATTTTTTATTTTTTATTTTTTATTTTTATTTTTTATTTTTTATTTTGGCCCCTTCCCTGTGGGCCGATGATCAGCCATCTGCCCCCAGGGTTGTACACATATGTGCCTCCATGCTTTGGGGGTTGAGGGGGCGAGGGCTGCTTAATGTAAGCAGCCCCCACCTCCCCCCACATTCAAAGACTTCCCTGGTGTCTAGTGGCCATTGCTGCCCGCGCATCAAGCGCCCTGCGCCCGATCCGCGGGCAGTAATGCTGTCACACAGGGTTCTTTGTCAACCTTATATCCTTTTTCAGCCAATATAGTCAATAGCTGAACAGTATCCTGTCTGCATCTCTCCTCTGTCGTGCTGCAAATTAAGATGTCATCCACATATAGTAAGACAACACTTTCTAATGCAATATTGCTTAGGGCCATCTGCAGGACTCTGTTAAAAATAGGAGCCTCACAGTACCCCTGGGGTAGCCTTGTGCTTTTCAGACCCATTTGTCTGCACGTAAATTACGTCAGATCTTGTGAGTCTTGATGCAATGGGATTGAGAAAAATGCATTTTTCAAGTCAATCACCGTGAAATATTTTGCCTCAACAGGTATATTACATAGGATTGTAGCCAGGTTAGGGACTAAAGGGAACTCAGCGTCAACAATATAATTTATTGGGCATGAATCCTGAATTAAACGCCAAGACACTCCCTTTGATTTTTTAATCGGGTAAACCTCAGTGTTGCATGACGATTCTGACGTCACTAAGATGCCCTGCTCCATCATAGCCGAAATTGTCTTAACAATTCCTTCATCTGCCTCCGTGGACATGGGATATTGTCGTGCTTTTGGTAGAATTGCTCCTGGCTTCAGTTTAATTTTCACTTCTCCGACTCCTTTCAATAAGCGTACGTCATAGGGGCCTGTGGTCCACACTGAGCCAGGCACCTGGGCCATGTCATCCTCGAAATATTCAGGACGGTTGTGTGCCAGCATCATTCTCTGAAGCACTTCTCTTTTGATCATTTTCACCCAAAAAGTGAGGTTTACCTCAACTGCTGTTTCTCCCCTATCTGCTTGCTCATCAAACAGATCATCATCAGTGGCATCAGTCAATCTGTACCCTTCTTCAATGGTGATTAATGTGCACCATTGTCAGCCTTCATCATCACAGCCATCAATCAAAGCCATTTTCCCTTGTATCACGGCTGTGTGTATCATCAAGGGAAATACGTGTCCCTTTTCCTCATGCATAGGAATTCTTGGCCTAAATAGAAATGCGTCTGGGGTCCTCATGGTTTTCTCAGCAAATCCTGGCAGTGCTGCCATTAGCACACATACTCCATATGCAAATATTTATGGCTCGAATGGTACAGCCCTCATAGCTGTGTGTCCTGCATATGCTCTAATCATTTTGGATATGTTCACATAGTGCATTCCTGGAGTTGAACATACTATGCCCTCCTCCGTGAACGATGTTGTCAGTTTAACTTCGTCATTAGATCTCGACCCAAGATGTTTACTGGGGTTTGTCGTGAATATAATAGTGGTACATTCATATCACATTCTCAAATAGAGAATGGAAGTGCGCATGTAAAAGGAACATGACTTGTAGCTCCTGTGAAACTCTGAGTATTTATAGCAACACCAGACAAGAAAAACTTGCCGTCACATATACACAAACGTGTTGCACCCGTGTCAACTAAGAAGGCATATTTGTTATCCCCTATAACAACATCCACCCTAAATTCCTGGTGAGGGTCAGGTATCACTGATAGGATAGAACACATCTAGTGACCTGTCCTAGTCCATATATAATTTTGTCCCACTTTGTGCGAATGGACTTCCCCCATCACCAGTTTTACTCCTCATTCCAGGGTTCACAGCCTGACCTGTACTTACTGTCTGTGTGTGCATCAGCGACTGTTGAGACTGTCCTTGTGGAAAACGCATCGAATTCTGAGGTTGCAAGCTTTGCTGAGCTCCTGGCATTTGTTGTTGCACTGTGCGATTCTGTGCAACTCCATTTCCTCCCTGTTGTAAAAACACAGGTGGATTCACCATACTTGCTCTTGTTCCTTGGTCGTTTTGCATCATGCATTGACTTCTGCATGTGCGTGCTAGATGTCCTGTCATCCCACAAAACCAACATATTGGCGGTGGTCTGATTATTTGTCCATTTGACATATCTTGATTGCCACTTTGCATGTTTTGAAAGCCTCCCTGATTACTCTGAAAACCTCCCTGATTACTCTGCCATCATCTTCCTCTGAATCCTCTTCCCCTGGAGTAAAACCCAGTATTGCCCTGATTATTCTGTTGTAGGTTATAGACTTGCTGCATGCTTGACCTGTCTGTGCTAGTTATCATTGCCCCTTCAATGGCATATTTTGACAATTTCTTCTGCACTCATTTAGCCTCTTCATCCTTTCGTGCAGCCTCTTTTTTGTGATTCTTTTCTTGCAGCAGCCTGCAATAGTGTGCTATGGTCAACTGTATTTCAGACAACAGTTTGGCATCAAGTCCTACCAAATTCTTGAGCTGTTTCTGTACCTGCTCTGGCAGCCCTTGGCATAATATATGGTAAAACACGGGTATAGATTTCCCCCAAGATTCACGAGTCTCGAGTACCTACGCACCTTGGAAATTCTGGATGTAAAGCAAAGGGTCGTCCGACTCCTTCATTTTCCGAATCATGATGGCTCCCATGTCAGAAGTATCTGGATATAGCAATCATAATGCTTTCCATACCGCGGCTCTGCAATTGTTGAACGGTGCTCCGTCATGTGCAGTATTAACTGTGGTCACACCGGGGTAACCTGCCTGTGCCCACACATTGTCTGCTCTATCACCGACTATAGCGATTAAGAGACCTTTGGTATCCTCTATAGCTAACGTGTTCCCTACCATCATTTTTTCTAGCTCGTGTATCTATTTTCCAGCTCCCGATGTCAACATTGGAAGCTTATTTTTCAGGTTTTCCCGATCCATGTGTGGCCATGGAATATACTGTGGTCTCACTCCTCCTTTCTCGAGCAACGGAAATTGGGATGCATAGCCCTCTCTATCTTCTAATAAGATACCTGGCAAAGTCCTTAGCCGGCTCACATAGGGTGGTGGAGACACCCGCCTCTGATCGTGAGATATTTGTTCGTGTTGGTCTGACTCTGTGGCTGATTGTGATGCCCTCGGTGCAGACCCACTAGAATCTGACCATCTTATTCCTTTCCCTCCTGAGAATCATTTTTCGCGTCTCCACTCTTCCACCTTTTTCTCATGCTCCTCTCTTTGGCATCTGACATTGTCTGTGCCCAACTCATGCAACTTCTCGCATCCTATTTGTTCCTACTGATTTCCAACATATCTAGGGACAGTTCTCTATTTCTACTACTTCAGGAGATATCCTCAGCATCGTACAGCTCAGTGCTCTCCAGGCGTTCATCTTCCCCCTCCCCTTGGGGTACTTGTTCTAGCCCCATTTCATTATATATTCTATCAATCATCTCTCTGATGCTTCTGGTGTCGAAGTCATCCTCGATATTCGCCCTAGACATGCCTGGTGCTGAATCACACTTGGGAAAGAATTCTTCTATGTTTTCCCAATCTACTACTGGCTCAGGTTTTTTAACCTCCCTTTCCAGATATTCAAGATCGCGTGCTCTCTGTCTTCGCTTACGTTATACATCGTCATTGAATTCTCTCAGTTTCCTCGCTTTTTCTCTGACCTTGTCTTCTTCCTCTTTCTTTGCGTCTCTACTTTCATTAGCTCTTCAGATTTCCTCATCGCTTCGTCTCTTTATTCTTTTTTCCCGTATCCTTTGCTCTACTTCTATCCTTTGCTGCTCCTGTCCGTCCTGATCATTTGCTGCTCTCTGTTTGTGATCGCGTTGCCTTTCTCGCTCTTCGCGATATAACTGTTCTCGTCTCTGCCTATCTTTTTTCCTTATTCTTTCGTCTCTCAATCCTTTTTCTTTTTCCTTCTCTTTTCTCTGTAAATCATCTATCTTCTCTTTTTGTTTCATGTCATCTATGCCTTTACCATTGAGTTTCAATCAAATCTGCCCTCCCATCCATTCGTTCTGTGTGAATGCCATCTCATCAGTTGTCCCTCACTTCCTTTCCATCGTTTGCCTTCTCTCTCCATGTCGAGAGATGTACTTGCTTGTGCCTGGTCTTTTCTCTCGCTCTTGCATCTCTCCTTGTCCCTCAGGACTTTAGAGGCGATATCTCTATCTCTGTCTTTGTCAGGGTTTTCGTCACTACTTTGCATGGGTGACTGATATGCCGGGTTGCTATACCCTGTAGCTGCATTAAGTTCTCTTAACAGGTGTAATCCTTCGTCCTTACTGTCTTCAGTTTTCGTTTCAGATGGGGCGGGTGGCGTGGAAAGAATCTCACCCCCCTCTGTGTATATGTTAAGTATCCAATCTAATGGCGGCTCGTCCTCCTTATCCTGTTGATACATCTTCCAAAGTTCTAAACTAGCTAGGCGTTTGTATAACTTTTTTCCAGTGTATGTAGCGTGCAAGTATGTCGTAATGTGCTGTAGGACCCTCTTAGATAACGATCCACCCTGGGGCCATGGCATAAACATTTTGTTTGCGGTTCCTTTAACCCATTCTGCACTGTACTTTTTCAGTTTAGGTGCATGTTTTGGCAACTGTTGGCAGAGGTGTACTAATGGAGTCATGTCTTCCATGCTTAAATCTGTTCACTTTCTCTTTATATAATGCTTTTTATATCTTTCGTTACTTAAACCACTTCAACAGTATGAGTGAGCTCCAATCGTCACAAGCTCCAATCCCATTTTTTCCAAAACATTTTATATCTTCTATTTAAATCAACAAACATCAGGTTGTATTCTCCAATATTTCAAGTATCCAATCGTGTAATTTTTATGCTAGTTCCTCAAAGGATATGATTTCACAACAGATAACACAGACGTTAACAGACTAGACGAACTCCAGCTGGCTACACAGACCTCTGCCCCTAATGTTACCCCGACATGGAGTGTAAACTCATCCCTTTCACAAGCGTCTTTAACCGCTGTGGTGACCTATTTGTTCCTGTTTTATTCAGGACTATGGATGCAAGTTTCTTCTATCCGCTTATATTAAAAGCGTAGGAATTAGGCGTATACTCTCTCTTCTCAGGTGCCCCCACCCCCAGTATCCTCTCTATTCTCTGGTGTCCACCCGGTATCCTTTCTCTTCTTAGTCACTCTTTGAATCACTGTTTCCTTTCCCTTATATTACATGGACGCGGTAGCGTCCATGTAGTTATGGTTAAGTTGGTGTTTCCATAGGAAGAGCATTTTTTGGGTGGCTTATAACTTCGCTCCCTCTGGACGAATCCTCACCAAACTTTGCAAAAAAAAGTATATGGGCCACTCTGAATTTTTTTACAAAGTTTGGTGAGGATTCGTCCAGGGGGGGAAAGTTATAGGGGGGGTCCCAAAACTTGTGTTTTTTCCTATAGACATAATGGGGAAAACATTTGCACACGGCCACAGGCCAAACCGCTGGACGGATTTACACCAAATTTGCGGCAGGAGCGGGGGCTTGGTCCCGAAAGCGTGCTTTTGCAAATTTGGTGTAAATCCGTCCAGTAGTTTTTTATAAAATGACCAAAACGTAAGGCAAAAAAATCAGTGATATCTGTGTTCGCTTCGCGGACGGACTTCCCTGTTCGCTCCGCGGACAGCACCCCAATTGGCCCATGGCCTTGCGTCATGTCTGCGGACATGCGACGTGTTCGCTGATTGGACGGCGAGGGGCGTGGAGCATGTCAGATTTTCTGTGGCGCCCACCATCTTAGCGAGTTATGGTTGCTTATGTTACCATAACTGCCGAATTTCAGGGGTTTTTCGGTTTTACTTTGAACCATAACGTCCCTTTAACAAAGTTTTTTCACTGAATTTCATAGGTTTTAGTAGCGCAACTTAACCATAACGTCCCTTTAACAAAGTTATTTTACTGAATATATATATATATATATATATACATTCTACTCTACTTCTAATTATATTTTTGTTCTCCCTCCTCCCTCCGTTACCTTTCCCTTACTTGTTCTAAGGCATGCACTTTTGCCAAAGCATTTAGTCTTTTTCACTCACTGTTCACCTTGTTTCCTCTCTGGATGCTCGGGATCACTACCTTTGTCACCGCCTCTCCTGCCGTTCGCCCGCTAAGCTGCCCGTGGGAGTGGGAAGGGGTTAGGTGATCTCTGCTACCAAGTGTACAGTGGGACCCCGAACCGGCCCATAGCGCTCGGGTTTGCCCAATAGCACTTTAAGACAGGATAGCAGCACCCGTGAGATGGATGGGGGTGCAGATTAATACTCCAACACCAAATCAATAATGACAACTCAACGGTTTGGCAAAGGGAGTCCATTTAATGACAAGTACAAAAAACAGGGAGTCTCTTGAATATCAGCAGATGCGTGATCTTCTCTCTCACTTCACAACTCCAACGAACTTCACAAAAAACACATAATTTATACTAAAAACTCATCATCACTGACGTTTAACGCTTAAAAGTTGGCATGCAATTCTATTGGTCCTAGAAAGGTAACTTTAATATAGGTACTATATCTGTATATGGTAGCAGAGTAAGAGGATTGGGTAAACACTGTCAGGTGGGACATCTAAGCCCTACCTTAAAAATGGCTACTGTGGACGTCACTATATGTACAACATCCCATTTGTTCTATTAACTATAGGACCCTAGATTACGTGGTCCATTATGATTGGGGTGGCATCAACCCCACTCATACTTTTCCACTTTGTCTAGAAGTGCAGAATGGTCGGACAGGTGCAGGGTGCCCCCCCAGTCCTCCCTACCTTCCTCCAATTATTGTTGCAATCAATCATCACTTTAGTGGCCATGTGTCAATTATTTCACTGTGGTTGGCCTCGAGACTGTATCTCTGTCTGGATAAATTCTGATATCTTTGCCTGGCCCACTGCCATGCGTAGGTGTGAAAGTCTCACTTCTTCTCGCTCGGCTGGTCACGTGATTCAGACACTGTGAATTTGCCTCTTCTTCATGCAATTTGTGTATTTGATTTTCGTTTCACCCACCACCTGCCTTCGGTTTCTTATCTTGACCTTTCAGAGCAGGATATTCTGTTCCTTGCTTCATTAATTGTAGCTACTGTTCATCTATTTTAACAGATATGTCCTTGGTTTTTCTGGCACGATTTGCCTCTGCTGAGTTTCGTTTCTGCCTTTTATTCTCAATTAGTTAAATATGAAGCTCTCCTTGTGTGGCCTTTAGTAACCTTTGGTTGATTCTGCTTCTTGTGAAAAGTGGAATTATACTTATATGACGTGCTTCTTTTAAAGTAGATATGTATAGGTGGTGCTTGACGCACTCTATTTTTCTACTAAGCATAGCAACCCCCACAATTTTTTTTGTTGACTTGCGGTTCGAAGCATATGTACATGCGTAAACTGGTCGAATATCTTCATCAAGCTCATGGCATAAGCTTCTTACATTTGACATAGTCCTTTGTCTTTAGGTTCACGATGTCCCTTGTCCATGGCGTTTTGTCTCTTTATGTCATTCTCAGGTCATCATACCTTCTATATGCGAGTCAGTTCGGGTTCTTGTGATGTCACCATTCGTCTTCCATTAAGACCTTTTTGGCTTCTTCAGGGACTGTACTGTACTTAAACGATCTTCATTTTGTTTCATTTGTTGATACGGTTTTCTCAATGGGTACTTTACTGTCCATGGTTTCAGAGGTATAGGTATTTCAATAGGCTCTGCTCTTCTGATAGGTACTGGACAGAGTCCGACTGCGGCTCCCTGCTGGTTTATTTGCTCATCATACGTCACATATTTCGGCGTGAATGTTCCTGGTACTTCAAAATGGACGGTTGGAGTGCGGGCTGTACTTGGGACCTCCTCTAAAAAACACAAAATGAAAAAATACAGAAAAGGTTCTTTCGGAACCCCCTTTCACAGTCCAAAAATAGAAGTAAGAGAAAAAAAGTTTATAGAGTCCACCTACTTTAGATTTGTCAATAAAGGACTTTGACTCAAGAAGAGTCTGCAATATTTCCATTAGTATTTTGTACTATGCTAATGGAAGTAATGGACAATTGTATAGTACAGAAGAACAAAAAAGCACAGAAACAATTTTCTGTCCCAAATACATTTCTCTAGCATACACAAATGACACGATTCAATGGACTTTTATAACTATCCATGGTCTCCACAGTCTCCTTGCCAGGCGAGGCATCATTGAAACACCCGGATAGCACGTGCACACCATCGCACAAGACAGCCCTTCTACCCTTTTCACTTTTATGTTTGCAACACTCCCTCATTGCCTGCTTTCGACCAGTCACAAATCCATCCACCAATTACTTCCATGACCTCCGAAAACTATACATGTAACCCTATGAAAATATTGAACTTCCACACACCAACTGTCACTAAACAATTTTCTACAAATATTTTCCATCTCCATTTCCTTTACTTATAGAACACATTTCTACACAGTACTGCTATAAATGCGCATTGTGCAGTAAGGGATGTGCATTGATGAAAGGGGGAGTACGGATGAGCAAGTACTCATGGCAGGCCAGGCAGTAAGAGCCAATGGGTGCTAATGTGGGAGGACACTACCTAAGTGCTTGGCTAGAAGAGTCCCAAGGGTGGGTTCACAGCCTCCAAACAGTTCACCCACAAGGGCAGTGCTTAAGGGGGAGGGCTGAAGGAGGGGAGATACTGGTCTTAACTATCTGTAGTGTCTTGAACCTATAAAGTTAATGAGGCACCTGGCCACCAGTGTTAGTGACTGTGGGATAAGTTAGCAGAAAAACGAGAAGAGGAAACATGTAGACAAAAGCAGAGTTTTGAAAAGTTTCCGGAACTTAAGAAAGTCTGGCTCAAAGTCAAAAACGGGCAGGAACACTGTTACAAAGTAAGGCATGAGCCAGAGGCATTGCTGGGGGGGGGGATAAAGGGGCTATAGCCCCTGGTCTTTTGGTTGTAGCCCCAGATAGAATCCGAGGAGCTACAGCCAAAAGGCTAGCTAGCCCCCAGTCCAAACAGTTTTGACATTAGTGTAGCCCCGGGTCTTTTCCAGACCTATCAACACCCCTGGCATGAGCTAAACAGAGAGATCTACCTCCCCTCTCTGTGTGGAGAAGCATTTGACAAACAGACGATTGGACTTAAACAAGCAGGAGGCTCTATCAGTAGAGTATTTAGGGACAGAAAGTTGGAAATAGCGTGGTCCCAGACCCCAGAAAGCCAGAAAGCCCTGTGGATAATTCAGAGGGTCATCAATTGTATCCTTACAGCTACCAGAAGCCAGTGTAGAAACTGTAGGGATGTTGAGTTATGATCCCTAGCCTTCAAGCCAAGCATAACTCTTGCAGCCATATTCTATATTAGCTAATGGGTCCATACAGATAAAGGGAGAGGTTGGCGAAGAAGGTGTTACAGTAGTGCAGCCTACTGAAGACCAAGTCTCTAGAAACATTCAGCCTTGTGAGGGAATGTAAAGAAAGGTAGAATTCCTGCAAAGAGGTGAAGCTCAAAATGGACCTTCTTCAAAAGGACCAATATGTGAGCAGCCAAGGAAAGAGAGCATTCAAAGATAACCCCAAAGTGTTTTGCCTCACCAAATGTTGACGATGTAGAGCCCAAGGACAACTGCTAGAAATTAGAAAGGAAACAGGGCACAAGTCTCTCAATAACAAAAATCTCTCTCTTAGTGCAATTCACTCAGAGATGGTTAGCTGCACACCATGCCTGGATGTGGATAGACACTCAGGCATCAGAGAGGCAGATAAGAAAGTAGTAGAAGAACGTTTCAAGCAAAATTGTGTATCATCACCATAAAACTGCAAATTAGGTAGAAGGAGCATATGAGGTGAGCCGGAGGAACGACATACATATTAAAGAGCCACACCAATAGGATATAATCCTGGGAGATGCTGCAGGTAGAATGTAAGGTGGTGCAGGACAAACAGTCCAGTTGCAGCTGGAAAGGGCAGTTAGTCAGCAAAGAGGTCAGCCAGTCCAGTGGCCGGTCTGTGATCCCAAAGGCATCTTGCAGGCATTCAATAAAGATAGAATAGTTCACTGTGTCACAGCCGCAGGCCAGATCAATAAGCACTATCCTCAATTGCACTACAATCAGAAATATCATATACACTTCAATTACATCATTACACCATATTACAAATACTGTATACTCTCCTTATGCTGCCTATAATAACAATACACATATTACTATAGTGCATCTGGCCACTGGCCACAACCACCACAATACAATTATACCATATAACAAGTATGTACAAAACACCTTTGAATAACAAAACTCACCCAGATCCCCCACCTGCCCCAAATTCCAGTAACGTCCACGGACACAATCATTCACAGCACACACGCCATCACCGACACAGCTTTTTTCACCTATAAAAAGAGATCTATATTAATGTCCACTCCCCCACCCTTTCATCCATAAAATAACCCCAAATTTAATTTCCAGACTTCTATTCCTTGTACCCCAATAAGTAAATCAAAGTGGGCATTTGTCCTTGCTGAGCGCCAAGCCCACTGTCCATGCACTAAAGTTATATCACTATTTTTTATACTTACATTTACACACTTTCGAAAAATAAAACACAACACAAATGTGCAAAAGCATGCTTTCAGGCCCTTGCTAATACTCCTTGTGCAACTTCACCCCAACATTTTACGCTGTAGCCGCGAGCAGAATAGTCTTTGCCATTCAAACCTAGGGCTTTGCCATGCCACATGCCCCAGTAACCAACTCAGAGTACACATCTGTCCTAGCTCAGGGCCAGGCCCAGTGCCCAGGCACCAAAGTTATATCACCATTTTCTGTACTTACAATTTAACACTTTAGAAAAAATAAAATACAGGACAGATTTGCAAAACCATGCTTTGAGGTCCTTGCTGTTGCTCCTCGCAAATGTTTGCTGCATACGAATCCAGCACTTCGGGCTCTATCTGCAAGCAGAATTTATTTTCACATTGCAACCTATCCCGATTTCAAAACAATTTAACACGTAGTGTTGATGGTGCCCCTGCCCACTTTAATCCTGTTGCCAGTTGGTCATGGCCATAGCCAGTAGCCAGATTGTCCAAGTTATTGCCTTTGGCCATAACTCAGACAATCTGGCCACTTGCCCATGTCTACAGGCTATACCTCAGTCACCAAAGGTATATCACTATTTTTTGTACCTACATTATAACACTTTTCAAAAAATAAAACACATACACATTAGTAAAACCAAGATTTCAGGTCCTTGCCAATACTCCTTACACAGGTTTTCTGCAAATCCATCCATGTTTTATTTATTTTTTCAAAAGTATCAAAATGTGCATAGATAAAATAATCATATAAGTTAGCCCCCACTTAACAAAATCCATTCAGACTTTCCACAAACATTCAAGGTCAGGTCTATAATGTGTCTGAAAACCTTTGTGCAGATTCGTCAAAGAACAACAAAGTTAGAAGCCTTCCAGATATGTACAAACCCCCCCCTAATTTTGGCCCCTCTTGCCAAAATCCCACCAAACTTTGCGAAAACGTTAAAATCTGGGTTGAAAATCTTTTGGCAAATGTGTGTGCTGATTCGTCAAATGGCACCACATTTCTAAGATTTTCAAATATTTTGGGACCTCCACTCTAATTTCACTCCCTTTTGGCAAAACAGCACCAGAGTTTATAGAACTATTGAGGGTCCGTTCCACAATGATGTTGCCAAATTACATGCAGTTTCATTGAGTGGCGCCAAAGTTACAAGCCATGCAAAAACTGCTTTTCACCAACCCTGCAATACAGAAATGCATATATGTGCCCCCGAACTGCAGACATTGCAGGGCTGCCCGGTACAGCTGAACTATTCACAGACTTCGGAGAGAGCAAAACACCTGTTTTTTTGGCTTTTATAGCCCTATCCCAACCCATCCTCATCACCCCTAACCTCCCGAGCGATTGTTTCATTAGTTTGCCAAGTTGTGTTTTTTAATATGTTTTCACTGCGCTATATGCAGACCCTGGCTTACGTTCACGAATCCAACACTGTGGCAGTTTCAGAAAATATGACGCCCCTCATGTTTTTCATTGACCAATTCGGGGGGCGAACCCGATGTCCACGGAAATCACGTTGTCCTCTGGGCCAATCAGAAGCCTGTCCACTGACTGAACAGGGAAGTAAGTCCACGCACCGAACCCAGATATCACACATTTATTTTTACCTTCTTTTTGAGGGTTTAAAAAAACCTGCTGGACAGATTTACACCAAATCTACAAAATGACGCTTTCAAGACCAAGCTTCCACTCCTGCTGCAACTTTGGTGAGACTGCGTCCAGCGGTTTGGGCTGTAGGCATGAGCAACATTTTTTTCCATTGCGTCTATGGGAAAAAAACACACATTATAGGACCCTCCCTATAACTTTGACCCCCCTCCACGAAACCTCACCAAAGTTTGCAGAATCAATCTGACGTGGCCATATTTTTTTTTGCAAACTTTCGCTAAGAGGCATCCAGGGAGGGGGGGTTATAAGCCACCCAAAATCTCCTCTACCTACGGGTTGAGCAACTTAGCCATAACTACATGGATGTTACCGCAGCCCCTGTAATATATAGTCACTATGCACTATAAATAAGGGAGACTATGACAGTGAATTGTCAGCTTTGAGTCCAACGTGAATGGGACAGGGGTTGCCATCTGGACCAATGCTTTTGTGCCCTTACTTCTTTTTTCATTGCCCACCTGTTACATCCCGGCCACCACCTAACCTCCAAATACAGTCGGCCACTTCTTCAACATGAAAACCATCCACCAATGGCCCTTCTCCCTCCTAAATCCCTGCACAAAAGGTACCCAGACTACGCATCAAGACACAACTAAAGCACAATGGATTGACTGCTCTACACCCCATGCAACAGGACCCAGCCTTGCAATTAACCATTGTGATATGGCAGCCTCACACAGATGGCACGATGATGGACGCATTGAATGCATGGTAAACCGTTAAGCTTGTCCATGACTCACGCCTTATATGTACCCAAGTACCCTCTTCAAAATGGTGCCCAATAGAGATTTTTTTGTTGGCTCCAGTAGGTGGTCCAAAATGTACAACGATACAGACACCCTCGCCTACTCCTGGAGTGGTTGTGGGAGGTCCACTGACATTCCATCCTCCTTCTGCTTTGCAATGCTGGGCTGCCTCTTACTCCCCATCCCACCTGCCTCCCTCCGCCCCACCTCTCTAGGGTATAACATCCTTTCATCACCATTATTTTTTTCGCTGCATTTTTTGCCTGCAGATTTTTTAGAGCAAAAACACCATGAAAAATATGGGCGGGGGGGCTCGGTAGAGAGATAAAGTTTCAGGGTGTTTCGGTCTAGATTCTAAATAGGTGGGAAGGAGGGTTTGGGGGTGTAACCCCCCCCAACAAAAAACAAAAAAAACATTCAATGAGTTTTTGTGGCAAAACTCAGCGGCAAATAATTCTGCGAGATAAAAACAGGCGATGGAATGACATGGACCCGTCTCTAGATAGTTCTCGGATCACTCCTCTTCCTCCAACATTTGAGTATGAATCTGGGCTCCCTTTTACTCCCCATGGCCAGTTCTGAACTCCCACTCACATCCCCTATCCCACCATGCATACAGGCTCGACCCCCCCCCCGCCCCCCGCTTCCAAGTACTCAATAGGTATCACAATTTGAGACATTTGTGTTGTTGATCCACCCACTTGTATGGCCATTGCTCTTCAGGATGAACCCTCAATCTGATTGTGGACCCTCAATCTGATTGTGGACCCTCAATCTGATTGTGAATATCTCCGTGAAATCCTTCCCATCTGAACACACACATCTGCGAATGTCTCTCTCGGGACGGTTCATAAAACTTGAAAGAAAACGAATAAAAAATAAATCCCTGATGACTTTTCCATAACCTAAAAACATACCACCTCTCGACAAACACCAATTCAGCATCTAACACTGCATAAAATAACACACATCTGTGGCGATCAAGTGATTATCAACTCTACACTTGAAAATTAGCTTGAACATTGCTGACATAAAATTTACAGGGTCTATCCATCCTTTACAGGGTCTATCCATCCTTTACAGGGTCTATCCATTCAAATCCCTACAATGTAAAATATGACACCTTAAAATGATAATAATAATGATGATAAGGATAATGATTTGTTATTTATATAGTGCCTTAAGCCCAAGCGCTTTACAGTGAACATATTTACGTACATGTATCATCCCAACCGAAGTTGGTACAGAAGTAAGGTACTTTATGCTAAGTGACACCTTCTGCTAAGTGTCCGGGCCTCATTACGAGTTCGGCGGTGCGGTAAAAGCAACAGTAAAGTGGTGCTAACGCAATCGCTGCCATTTTGCTGCTTCACTACGCACCACCGAATTCCGAGTGTGCAGGTCAAGTGGAGTCTTCACCTCAAGTTAAAAGCTGAAAGTTGATCCCCCATTTGACCTCTAGTAATCAGTGGATTTAACGTGTGGAAAATAGCTCACAGCAAATCCGCCCAAAATTCCTATGGAGTCCTACCGAGTCCTAAAATAGGGATTCACCCCACAGTGCTGCCACTCGGAATCTCACGGTAACCACGGAAACGATGCTGCCAGTAAATCAGTGCATGTGTGGCTCAGTTACTGCCAAGCTCATAATGGGAGAAAAAAGAGAGCCAGAAAAAAAGGATGAATACTCTGAGGGCTAGGTCTATATGTTCAGCGTTTTAAAGTTATTAAATGTTTTTATTTGCTGGTTAATAAAGTAAGGACAATGCAAAATAAGAGCCTGTGTGACGTGCTATTACATTTGAATTCTATTTAGGCAGATGGGCTCAGGTGGGACACACCTGTCTAGTAACCAGACCATCTGGAAACCAAAGTGGGAAGCAGAGAGAAAGTCAGGCAACAGGCTCTCTTGCTACTCGCTACCCTCCTGCCACACCACCCTAGTTACAGGCAGGACTGCTCAATGCTCCTGCAGTTTAGGAAGGAACTGAAGAAGCTGCTCCTCAGAGACCACCTGGAGTTCACCTCAGAGCTGTTTCCCCTAAGCACCTTCTAGAATGAGATGTCCAAGCCATGTTGACCAATAACTTTCCTTTCCACTGACCTTGGTTACCTTGAGTTACTTGTACAGTGGTCCATTACTTTCTGGCTACATCTGTACTATATAGTCCCTTATACAAAATGTAACTACACGGTCATGCATGATAAAGCATACCCAATAAGAGTTCCTGAATGCCTCTTTGTTTGGTGATGTCATAGCCACGTCACAATTGATGGCCGGCATTGCAAATGCCAACATTTTCCCTGTTTGGTGATGTGATGCTTGCATTGTCGACAATCAACATCAATAAGCATTCAATAGTGTTGCTTTGATGGTGCTTGCTGGGTACTATGATGTCATTCATGGGTGTCCCTTTGAGGGGACTGACACATTGGGCCTCATTCCAAGTATGGAGGTAGCTATGCCGCTTTTAGCGGCATGGCTACCCCCATACCGGGTACCGGGTCCGGGTTCCTTGAATGGGGAAATACCGGCCATTCCGACATTGGAGGGCCTGGTATTTCCCCATTCAAGGAACCCAGACCTGGTACATCCACATTCCCATTTGAGCCCCGATAGGGATCAATGGGAATGGGGCGGATGCTAACAACGGGCCTGTTAATGACGGGCCCATTGTTAGCGGGTCCCGCAAGCAGACCTTGTAATGAGGCGGTAGGGGGTTAATGGCGCCGGCAGCTCTACCGGCGCCGTTAACCCCCTACAGCCTGGGTCATAATGAGGCCCATTGTGTATTATTTCATTATTAAAAAATATGAGAAAGTCACAATTGGGGGAACAGCTTCTGATGGAAGGTCGCCTGTTTCTGAATGACGATTGTGTATTTATTTATTTATTTATTGCATTTATATGCAGCGCCCAAACCCGTGAGTATCAGGGTGCTGATCTTGGCACAATAGGCAAGTACAATAATAGGTGATGAAACTGACCAAAAATAGGTACATTAGCAAACAGAGGATCAGGTGCAGCTTATCATATATGTCAAGAACAAAGTTTTAGTTTTTCGAAAGATGAGGTAGGAGGGTTCACTTGGATGGGGAGAGGGAGGGTGTTGCAGAGAGTGGGGGGCAGTGACAGTGAACTGTGTTAACATCAGATGAGAAAGGGCATTTGGGGAAACCTAGAACCCCATTCTGTCACAGCTGGGTGCATGCACCGATATAATGATGAGCAAGACTTTGAAAGCACATGAATAAGAGATCCCAGGCGAATGAAGGGCAAGGATATTTTCTTGGAAGCGGTTCAGCACATCATATTTTATTGGGCCGATAATTATTCCTACTGCGTTCTGCTCTAGAAAATAAAAAGAGATATCATTGCGGCAATTGCAGCGGAATAACAAAGAATCATGAGAGCACAGCTTAAGCATGTCGAGTCAACCTTAATTGGATTTTCTGCAGATGAGCTTTGATCGTCGTCCAAAGTAAATTGCACAGCCAGACTAATTCACAGCAACCTAAATGGCCTTTTAGCGAGGCCCCAGAGTGTCTAGCTGCGTTATACTGGATTTGTGCCCGCCCGCTCAGAGCCGCCTCTACCTTTTGACCTACCCAGGAACCAATCTGTTGCTCTGGCTCAATTAGCTGGCTGCACATAACCAGACTGACACCAGGCCCGCCTGCCAATTTCATATCATATCGTCACTCGTCAGCAGAGCCGGCGCCACTCTTCATGGCAAATTTGCAGCATGGCTTTCCTCGCAGATTAAATATATTTATACATTTTTATATGTATTTGTACATTTATATAGCACATCTAACCCTCAGGCATCATTTGCCGCACGTATGACACAACTGTTGCCCTTCCGATGCCCTCTGCGGGTGGTGTCATTCGTATACGCACAGATCCGCCTTGCCCTACAGATGATTCTGCTTGACAATGACTTTGAAATAGAGTAGAGGTGGGATGGGCCATATAGCAAACTCAACAGACCACTCTGGGCAAGGGGCAGGCTAGGATAGAGTACACTGCATGCTCTACAGCCTGTGAAAATACAAGGGATAAGGTCCTTTCCTCAAAGGTATGTGGGCACCATGAGTGAATGCATAGATTCCTCGGAGAAGGTTGAATTGGATTGTAAAGGAACCTGGGATGTGGGAATTAAGAGAGATAAATTCACATACGTATTTATCTCAGATTTCTCTCACTATTCTGTAGAAGTAGAAGTCTGTAAGAAGCTTGGTTGGATGAGAACGTTCCTGACATCATACCCTGAAGCCATTAACTAAAATGTGTGTGATTCTGGGGAACGTGCCTCATCGCCTGTACCTCAACATGTGTCAATGTGGAAAGTACATCGGTAGGGAACGACCATATAGTGTGCTGTCCAGAATTGCTCCATTTACATGCTTCCAACGGATGTCCGTATAACAGCTTGTTTCGCAAATTCTGCTTCCGCAGGCTCAAACCCACCATACACACCACCGGTAAAGCACACAAACCAGTTTAGCATTCAGTCATCACTTCCATTAAAAACTCAACCTAGTTCCTAGAGTGCTTTGCAACGAATTGCCCTATCATTTATCTATACGGGATCTCAAAAATCCTGGATATTTAAAATGATTATTTTCCCCACTCACTATATGTTGAAATTCTTGACATTTTGGATCATTGTTAAGGCTGTCAGTCCTGAAGGTTCTTGTGCGGACATTTTTTGAATCATCGTAAACAATGGCATTGCTCTGAACTACCCCACCAACCCCCAAAAACTTTCCTAACTCCTCTACCATTACAGAAATATGTAAATCAGGCTTGGGCACATCCCAAATGTGCACTCCAACCAGAAGTGTAACGAGGTATTTGCAGTGATTTCCATGAAGTCATCAGTGAGATATCATTTGGGATGTGTTGCTGCTCCCATTGGGGGCAGGACATTGGTACAGACAGGCTCAGAATGATTACATTGAATAGGGCCAAATCAATGGCAGTGCTTGTAATTGATTCAAAGTTCCCCACACATCACATTTTTAGTTTCTCAATAGCTGTGAATATACCATTTCAACTTTATTTTCCGTCTTCTGGTTGCAAATATCCTTGTAAATATTCACTGTCAGGAAATTGAATCAGTAATTTTCTGGTCTGGGAGGGTATCAGGTAATATTATCCCCACTAATAATATCGCCATATGTATGGTCATCGGGAACGGCCATAGGCAATATTATTAGTGGGGATCATTTTGGGGGTACATGGGAGTGGGTGTTGTGGGGGTGTCCCTGCTTCCTTTTAAATAATATGAGGGTTGTGGGGGTGTCCGCCGCAGCATTCTTGTATGGCGATATTTTTGCAGGGATATTAACACATGGAACCTCTGGGAGAGGCTTCCATGGTCAGTCAATAAAATGTTGACCTTTCTTATACAAGTTCATGGATAAAATATCCCAATTTTCATCTACATCGATAAGGATTAGGAGGTAATTATGTGTCTGCTCTTCAGAGCACAGTTTTCTTTCAGAGTGAACTTTCAAAAGGAAAGCGACCTGGAATGTTTGCAGTTTTGGAACATTGATTGATCTGAGCCAACTCAGTACAAGCTGTCCTCTCACAATAATTTATTTAATTTCTTAACATTATAGGAAACCTTCTTAGGACCCAAAATCTGCAATTCCATCCTTACGCAGATAACATACAGATTTGCCTTCTCTTATGAGGACATCTCACAGCCGTACCTCAAGGCCTGTAAGCAATCGAGGTTTCGATAAGCAGATCGAAAGGGTCAAAGAGCAAAATCCTGGTGCCTGGGCTGATAGAGCTCCTTAATAAAATTCACACTCTTTGCCTGAATCTGCTTTTTTGGGATCTAGTGAGTCTAAAAAAGGACTTTGTGTTCATTTAGGAACACAGCATAAGCATTGATTCACAAAGCCGTTCAGTTGTGAGGAAAATCTTTTCCACGGTACTCAGCCGGAACTTCTCTTTCATCCACCTAAAAAGCTCATGTGTGGTGGTTGAAGTTTTATTCATTGCATGATTGTGCTGTGGTAGGGTTCTGGAATGTGTGCCTCCCATGATGATTTGGACTACAACTATCAATGCCCATCATGCTGGTCTCTCCACCGGTCAAATTCTCTCTACTACAAAACGTTTAAACGTGCCAGTTCTTCCCAGTTTGACATCAAAAGTCAACAGTGGTTCTCTTTACATCACAAACGTTTACACTGGTTTCTGGTTCACTCCAGTATATATTTCATTGAAGTTTACTCATCTGGCAAAAGTCTTGGCGGCCCGCCACCAAACACTTGCAGAACAGAACTGTACAATGCTGCCTGAATCCTTTGTTAAGATCAGAGGAACACGTCACCTTCTCATTATCCTTCATCAATTTTCTGCAGTGACCGATGCTTCTCAGTGCTGGGACCAAGACTATTGAATACTCCTTCCAACAAACCTGCAAATCTCCCATGCTCTCAAGCAGATATCTGCAGCCCTAATGACACGTCAATTTAAAGTCTGAGTACACTGCATAGCCCTCTTTCCAGCCATGTAGTTCCTCTCCTTCTCCCTATGCAGCTGCAATTCCCTCTCTCATTTCTCACGTCTTGGTTTCTTCTCAGGTCTCTTGACCTAAGTGGCAGGCTTTGACAAGTCTCCATTTCGGCTGCTAGTGTGAGTATACTGCCTAGGGTCCATTGAATTTGTGGTGTATACTTTACAAAGAAATACAGCAGAGATCTGAGTGTGGTCTTCCAGTCAGCCAATTGCACCCCAATCGGAAAACTGAGATTGCTAATGCACCGTCTGCAGGCATTTAGCTTTCATTATCATAATTATATTGCTGTTATTTGTACTATTGTTATCATTAGCAACCTGGAAGGGGCACTGGCCAATTAGGATGCTCGTAACACTTGGCTGTATTGCCTGGTACAAACCCACGTTTCAAGCAGCCTGGGTGCTGAGAGTCAGCGCCTCCTTCCCTTCCAGGCTCCCTCTCCCACCCCTTGGCACCGGTGTAGATTTCTCCTCAAGTGCTAAGAGCGTGCGATTAAAATAACATTTTAAAAACGTACCTTGTTGCACGGCACAGTTAACATTCAAAACAGATTTGGGAATCATGGCACAGCGCGGCTCCGTGCAACAAAGTACTTTTCTTTCTTTTTAAAAACTAAAATACACACCATTATTACCCGCGTAGGGAACTACACAGGTGCTAATGGTGATATATACCTCAGTGCCTCACTTGGCCCATGTTAATTTGGGTGGCAGGTCGTCACCGGCTGAGTCGCCCGCTGACTCGGTATAAATCGCCTCATTGTTGTAATGATCATTTTTAACACCAAATTAAGTGGCCTTTATTTTGCATTGTAGTTGTAGAAAGCACCATTTCCCGCAAGTATGGATTGGTATATATTCTTTTCTGCTTCTGGAAATCTTGTGTGTATTGATTCTTCACGGTACACGGAATAAAAATACATAAGTTTGCTGTTAAATTGTGCTCAGTCGTCCTTTTGACTCAATCACTAAAGACCGGGCCTGGTGGCTCCATCCATCACTCCAATTATAGAGCCTGCTTTGTATTGATCGCTCTCTCTCCGACTCACGTCATGCAACGCACCTTTCTCAAAAGTTATGTAACCCTGCAATTACAAGGGAAACAGGTCTTTTCCAGCCCTGATAAGGTGTTCCTGCAACGGGCGACAAGTCATCCATTTTATGAAAATAACCAATGAAAGATGCGCTTAAACTCGTTAGAGTCATACCAACTAGCCAGACCAGCAGCAAACTTTATGGCAAATGCTTCTAGAATTACAGAAACGGCTGAATTCATCCGAATGCTTTGTTAATTTGTATTATTAAACAATACAAGAGGGGGCGATATCCAGAGTGGGGCAACTCACAGAACACTTTGGAGAAAATGTGATTGTCAGGTCAATTCTGCATGAAGCTCCATATATATATATAAAAAACGGTGACGCCATTATTCCCCACCACAATTCCCACCGTGGTAAGGAATCCCACCCTGCTTTCTGCCCAAGCCAGAGGAAAATGTATGTGGATAAGGGCTTTAAAAGGCACACTTCTTCTTGGCGCTAGGTCCTCACTGGGAAGACTATAGATGGGAGGCCGGGACTTATACAGGAATTGCCAACCTTTGCCAGGATGATGAGGGGAGGGCAAGATGGTTGAACAAGAGCTCGACCATCACAGTCTGACAGGCAGGAACTGGCCAGTGACCTTTCGTAGGCCACTGGGCACTCGGTCCTCCTCTTCCGGAATCTTCCAGAGAGGCGTGTTGTGGTTCTGACAACCCCTAGAGCCAGCGGCTAATCTTGTCTCTCAGACTTGTGGTTTCTCAGCTCTTGAGCTCTCACTTCCGGATGGCACATATCCAGGGGTAGACTGGGAACCAAAAGAGGCCCTGGAAAGAATGTTCAAAGTGGGCCCATATTATACATTTTCAGCAAGTGCCACTCTTTTCCAATGAGACAATGTGGGAATAAAATAGGCAGTGGTCGAAGTGGGCGGGAGCGGTTGGGAGTGGTGCTCCTCCACTTTTTGAATTTTTAATTTTTACTTTCCCTATACTTTTATTTTAAAAAGAAACCGTTCCGGGATGTTTTCGTTTCAAAATAAAACTTAGGGAAGAAATTGTACTACAGTGAACATTCCCTTAAACAGGAGGTATGTTCTTTTGCCGGTTTGGATTGCGCGTGGGAGGGGGCGTGGTGATAAGGGGTTGCGGGGAGACCATCAGGAAAATAGGTTACCACGCAAAAGAGGCCCAGTGTGCAAGGGTCTACTGGCAATCTGCAGAGTGCCCTATAGGCCAGTAAGAGTGCCCTACAGGCCAGTCCACCCTAGCATACATACCCAAGTGTCCCCGACAAACATCATAGATGCACATCGAAACACAGAACTCGAGTACTCCCAGTCAGAACTCATCAACACCTCAAGGTTTGCATTTGCCCCCACTTCTCGCCCCAAAATACCCCTAGCCTGACTCTTTTCTGGCAGAGCCTTGTGCAGCAGGCAAATGGCAGCAAGGTTCTATACAGGACCTCTTAAGGAATTCTTTACACTTATTGAAATGGTTCTTGACTTTCAATCTCAGAGTATTGCATAGTGAGGCCCATTGGCAAAATGCTGCAACCTCACTTACGTCTGGACAGGCTGTTCTTCAAAATGAGCTTGCAAATGCATGCAGAGAGTTGCCCCAGTTCTGCTTGTTAGGGATCTATGTGATCACTACGAGCCCCAGAATACCGTCGGCCCGAAAATGCTGACCTTTAAAGCCACAGCCCCCATACTACTATTATATCTATTATATCCCATGCCCCCCACACATATATATGTGGTGTAAGGGGGGAGGGGGGTCAACAAAAAAAGTCAGAATTTCGAGACTCAGAATTCTGAGGGCAACATTTTGGGCCATTACCCTCATTAGATGACCTCACAGATCTCTGTCTTGGGGAGATTGCAATTCCTTAGGACAGCAGTTCGCTGTAAAGACTGTCCAATAAAGTGCTACTTGAAGATCCACAAGAGGTGGCAGGGCTAATAACATAAGAGATACCATCCATTACAAACAGCTCCATAACAAACTACAGGGAAGACATCAAGACAAGGAGTGCAAAGACCCTCAGAATTTTCCGGGGAGGGGGGGATTTGGTTGATGACAGTTTTAAAAGGTGGTAGTGAGTGGGGTTATTGACCTTTTTTCGACAACCACCCCTACAGCTATTACTGGCTTCCTTTCTTGCAAGCCAAATGAGAGACTATTTAGTTTCAGAAAGACATGCTAGCCACCCCAACAGAGATGTGAGCCACCAAAAGCAGAGTCCATCAGTTAAGTCTGTGGGAGGATTATTGATAAGGGCGGGGCAGGCTGGTGTTCTCTGACGCTGGATGTTTGCTGCAGGTGCCAGGTTATTGATTGCTTAAATGTAAATATTCTGTTCTCCCTGGTGAGATATTTGACAGGCTCTTGCTTTAGCACCCCTTTCACGTCAGCAGCCCGGTCCTTGGCGTTATGGTGGACTTGTGCCTTCCGCCCACACCTGAGGGCCACATACCGAAGGTGGATCAATTGGGAATCAATCGGAGCCTGGCAGCTTCTGATTCTGATATATACAATGGGCAGCATCAGGGTTAACTGGGCTCATATCATCAGAACCCCCATTATTCAGTGATTACTTTTTTACCCAAAAACCCTTTGGGTACTGGGACGTAAAGGGCCACACTTATAATAGAATAAGGGATTATACCAGCCCTAGGATACACACAGAACCTTGGTCTTCCCGCTCTGTGCTATGTTAAAATGTTTTATACTGTGCCCAATCACCATCACAGTACTTTCTGTGCCCTTAGTCTTGTCTGTGCAGTGTTGCATTTTGGGTGGGGGTGGGGAGGCGGGCACATGTATGTGTGGGGAGGCGTTTTATGATTGCATGTGTGTGGGTGTGTGTGTGGTGGGCTTCAAGAAGAGACTGTTTTATGATTGCATGTGTGTGCGTGTGCGTGTGGGGGCTGGCTTCAAGGAGAGAATGTGTTATGATTGAATGTGTGTGTGGGTATGTGTTTGGGGGAAGGGCTTCAGGGGAGAATATTTTATGATTGCATGTGTGCAGGTGTGTGTGTGTGGGGCTTCAAGGGGAGAAGGATTTATGATTGCATGGGTGTGGGTGTGGGTGTGTGGGGGGGCTTCAAGAAGATACTGTTTTATGATTGCATGTGTGTGGGTGTGTGGGTATGTGTGTGGGGGAAGGGCTTCAGGGGAGAATATTTTATGATTGCATGTATGCGGGTGTGTGTGTGGGGGGGTTCAAGGGGAGAATGTTTTATGATTGCATGTGTGTGGGTGTGTGTGTGGGGTGAATGGGACCCTAAGGGGCCCTCACGTATGGAAACAAGGCACAATCACCACACACAAACTGATACGACAGACACAAGGTTGTATTCCCAAATGCTAGGGTTTATTGCAAAGCAAAATAGTCTCAGTCGACCAACGTATGTTTCCAGACCCCAAGGGACGCAAGAGAGTGAGGATCGTACAACAGTTACATATATACAAAGCAAGCATCTCACAATCAGTGGTGAAACATTCAATACCGCCCATAATGTATTTCCTTTGAATTGGGTTTGATGATTGACAATTGTGATGAGTATGTTGCAATTTCATGAGCCTGCAGACACAATTCTTTGTTATAAGAACACACTGCTTCTGTTCTCTGTAAGCAAGCTGCGTGCAGGGGAGAGACACATTCCAGGGCTCGCTATCTCCTACTTTCTATTCATGTACTTGGGTCAACTCGCTCTCCAGGGCTCGGAAAAGGGGGGCCATAAAAGAGAGCATAATTCAAGCCATTAAAGGTTCATTTCTAACATTTCTACTGTATAAGCGAGACTAGCTGGCACCTGTGTACTGATTAAATGCCTCGCTGCTCACTTCCAAGGACTTGTGAGGGAGGAGACCGGGCATTTCTGTCTGGGTTGCTGCGTTATATTTCAACAAGTCTCTCGCGGCCTTGCTCTATGCATTGAACAATAATGTACTAGTGGAGCAGAATAAGTTTTCAGCAAAGCAGTTTTAACAGAAAGCAAGATGCTAACGTTAGAAAATGAAATGGCGATTTCAATCACTTCAAAATGGGCGCACTTTAGTCGAGCTTGTGGCTATGGATTTCTAATACTAAACACATGAGGCGGTTGGTCCTCGGCCAACAAAGTACATTGTCTCCATCATCGAGGGGTGTCTACTTTTTTTGGACTGAGAAACCCTCCTTTTGGCCGTATGCCAAATGCCTCATCCGTACATTGCATCCTCATCCGACCAAGTATCTGATTCTGAATCTTGCATACTACTGGTCTCCTCCTCATTGTCATCAATATTGATTGACATAAATTCTTTTACTGTCTTTAATTCATCATTTCCGTGAGTACCTGATTTAGTAGTGCTCTTTTTTTCTATCATCTGTACACACCCCTCACTTATTTCAGTACACACTATAGGTAAGCAGTGTATGCAACAACAACATGTCATGAATATTCCTAGCACTGCTACTAGGATCGCAAATAACTTCCATCCCCATGAGCGCAATACCTCCCAGAACACAGTTGTCTTATATTATAGGAGTTTATTGCTTGGCCCCAATATGGTATGAATGATTTTGCTATGTATTCCGTGAGCAAACCTCCCTCCTCATTTCCCTGTGGTCTTGACCTGGTCAATTTGGCTATATCTGCTGTTCTTGAAAGGAATACCCCCGGGAAGAAAAATCCCAAGTAACAAGTACCTCCCCAGTTTCTAGGTAACCAGGGATATGTTTTTTCTCCACATATAAAATAAACAGGATCACCTACATAAACTGGCTCTACCTCCTTATCAAGGAATGCTATATTCATGCATCTAGTGAATGTCCCTACCGAATAGGAACCCTTTTTTCTCAGGCAAAAGGGGACAGAGCGTAGACTGTAATTTACTGTATAGGAGGGGGCACTGTACCTTTATTTCCTTCTGGGTTCATTTGAAACGTGATTACAGATGATTTATAGGGCACAAATAATCTGTCTTGTGGCATCACTTCTGGTGTGATCAGTCGTGCTTTGTGAAATATAGAACAACCTACAGGTTTTATAATAATTTCTCCGAATTCATTCATATTTGTTGTGTCTAATTGACCAGTTTCACTTTCGTTCCATTTCCCCTAATATAATGCACTCAAGGATGCGTAAAATGCAGAACTCAATGGCAACGGCTGCACATACCAACCAATTCCCTTACCACCATGCTGCGGCAAGTGGGCACATACCCAGCAATTATTCTTTTTCAATATTGAGTGAGTCATATTCATTATTAGCAGTAATATGTTTGTCCCATAACCTTCCCTGTGTCTTTCTTCCATTGGGGACAGATTGTAAGTAATTACATGAACCGGGCTTTCAGTAGTGGAGATGTTTCCAACAGGCAACAGTACTTCCAAAGGGTGTATTTATTCTAAGTACCATAATACCAGTACTGTCATTATTGGGGCTAATATACTCATTACGCACATGACTATCGTTAAGATCAGCATACAATTCTTTTGGCAATTTATTTTTTTGTAACCTTCCAGTCTCTATAGTTAACTCATTATCAGCAGTGGTGCAGGAGGGGGCAAAAGCTGGTTCCGGCATTTTTCTCTCACTTTTCTTCTTCTCCACCAATGCTTGTTGTGAATGTCTCTTATCGTTGCACTCGTTCAAATGTCAATAAGTTCGGTAAATGTCAACAGTTCGTTCTGCCAGTTCTTAGCAGCCTGGATTGCTATACGTTGGGCAAGATCTCTGTGCATCTGCACATTGCTCAAAGAACTCCAGAGCAGTTATCAATTGCCTTCGTACCATGTGAGCCCCTATTGTCCGTAAGGGGTGATCTGCACATGGATTTTTTTAGCACTGAGGAGCCTCGCTCTTGGGCTGTCCAATTTGCACATCCCTCACGCCGCTCTCCTCTAGGCCTCTGGTTCCTACTTCATCCGCAATAGGAAACAGAGGCAACAAAGATCAATAGAAATTAAGATTTGATCACTTCTTCTTCCGGTTCCGTAAATTATAACGCCTTGCTCCTGGTATCGTGTGATCAATGAATAGTGCGGACGCACTTCCAGACTCGAGCTCGGAGTCAGCCTGTGGTGCAATGGCAGATGGTGGTGGGCGCCAAAGTGGTAGACGTTTTGTGTCAGCCAGCAATGATGCAGGTTCTGCTGGACAATGTTGGGGCACTCCTTGCCCTTCCTCTTTTATAGCAATCTTTTCAGGCTTTATTTCAGGATCAGACAGATTTTGTGGCAAAAAACTGGCAACAGTTTCTTTCATTTCTGGGACCGCTGTCTCTTTCTGGTCATCTCGATCAGGCAGCTTTTCAGATGGCGATGGGACCTTTTCAGCATGCGTTGCATGTATCCATGCCTTCCTTCCATCTACGCGGATTGCCGTTTGTGTTGGTAAAAGTTTCTGGTAGGGTCCACGCCATCTAGGTGCAAGTGATGTTTTTCTCTTAAAATTCTTGATCAGCACCCATTCTCCGGGTTCCAGTGAATGCCCCGGACCAGTGTATCTGATGGGTAGAGCCTCCTGCACCTGCTGATGAATCAAACACAATTTTTGAATTAACAGATTACAGTAAATGCTGAGCACAGGATATTCAATCGCCTTTAGCCGTTTTGGCTGTGGTGCACACCAAACATTCGCCGGCCTCCCCATCACTATCTCATATGGGGAGAGCCCAGTTCTTGCCTGCACCGATGTGCGCATGCACAGTAACGCTAGAAGTAATGCGTCTACCCAGCTCAACTTGTTTCCCGCACAAATTTTACTTATCATGGCCTTTAAAAGGCCGTTCTGGCGTTCAATAAGACCGGCACTCATGGGGTGTCTAGAACAATGGAATCTCTTGTCAATCTGGAGACCTGCGCAAATCTGTAGTATCACAGCGCCCACAAAATGCGGGCCATTATCTGACCATATGACAGGGGGCAGACCAAAACCGGGAGAAATACTCCTTCAACATTACTTTTGCCGTGCTCATGGCGGTGCAGTCTTTTAATGGATATGCTTCCACCCACTTACTGAATGCACATATAACCACTAAAACATACTTCAAGTTTTGGCACCTCTCATCTCTATGAAATCAAAATGGATTACCTCAAATGGCATAGAGGGAGGGCCAAAACTGCCTGTAGGAGTCACTGTTCCCTTCCCCACATTGTGTTGTAGGCATGTGATACAATTTTGGACCAGCCTCTCTGCATTTTTCTTTATGTGTATGTTCTCGCATACTGTGGCTAGATGCTGAACTATCTTTTTGGCACAAATGTGAGTAAGGCTGTGGGCCATCGTGACCATTGCAGTTACATAGGAGTTGGGCAGCATCCAATTTTTAGTTTTCTTGTCTACCCAGCAACCTTCTAAATCTAATTCAGCAGTGCCCTCAGCCCACCCTTGCATCTCATCAGCAGTGGCCTCTGCCTGCATCTCTTTGACAGTAGCAATTCCATCTTCTGTCATGCAGGGCACTTCCTCAGACTGTACTGTCAACATTTTGGTATTCAAATCAGTGGCAGTTTGCTTCGCAATCCTGTCTGCAAATGCGTTTCCCTCTCCCGCTTTATATGTTACTTTTTTATGTGCCTCGCATTTCACTATTGCTAGGCGCTTCGGACATGTAAGTGCAGACAGTAATCGTATAATCAAAGGGCCATGTTGAATTCTGGCCCCATGTGATGTCAAGAAACCCCTCTCAGCCCAGAGTCGATCAAAGTTATGAACCACACCAAAGGCGTATTGACTGTCAGTATATATGTTTACACTCAAATTTTCAGATATCTCACAGGCTCTGGTTAAAGCTATTATCTATGCGGCTTGTGCAGAGTTATAGAGGATTCTTTTACTCTCTACAATACTCTCCAACGTAGTGATATCATAGGCAGCAGTTGATGTGCCATCAGGTAATTTAAAACAGGAGCCGTCACAAAACAGTTCTCCATCTGGCTCTTTTTGTGGGGTATCTGTTAAATCAATTCTTCCTTTCGTTTCTTCCTCAGTAACGATTGAACAATCATGGGGAGGTGATTCATTCTCACCTAGTTCTTCCATGAGCAGTGGCATTCATTCTGCAGGATTCAAAGCGCTACACCTCATTATTTGGATGTGTAGCGCAAAGAAGACAATTTCGCATCTAGTCAATCTAGCAGAGGTGAGAAATTGCGTCAGCATTCCATTTAATAGAACGTCTATGGCATGTGGCACCATCAAAATCAAGGTGTGCCCCAGCACCATTCCTTTGGTTTGTTTCACTGACGCAGCAGCCACTACAACAGCTCACAAACAACGTGGCAGTGCGCGCTACAGGGTCCAGCGCGGAAGAAAAATAGCTGCATGGCCTATTTCTTCCACCTTGTTCCTGTGTCAACACAGCCAGCGTGCAGCCTTCACTTTCATGTACAAACTATCTAAAAATCTTCTCATAATTTCGTGTGCCCAAAACTGGAGCAGAACACAATGCAGTTTTGAGCAGATCAAATTCTCTCTGACATTCTTCATTCCACTGCAAGGGTATCACAGCATCCTTTTTTGTCAATGCCACCATTGGCTTCACAATCAATGCAAAGTTCACAATCCACTGCCGGCAATAGGAAGCAATGCCTTTTATAGCTCTGACTCCTTTCTGTGTCTTTGGAATAGGCATAACAGAAATACTCTCTATCCTTTCTGGGGTCAGCCTTCTCCCCTCTCTCGAAAGTAGGTAGCCCAAATAAGCCACCTCCTTTCGACAATATTGGAATTTCTTTAAGCTCGATTTGTGGCCATGCGCTGCTAAATGTGTCAAAAATAAAACAGTCCTTTTTTTACAAATCTCTTCTGTATCAGCAGCGATTAATAGGTCATCTATATACTGTAACAATACACAACCTGTCTGTAATTCTAGCATATCTAGCTGTTCTTTCAATGCTCTGATGTAAATACTCGGACTCTCTGTGCAGCCCTGTGGAATGCACGTGAATGCAAATGATTGTCCTCCTAATGTTAAGGCAAACAGATATCTACTTTCCTTGTGTACTGGAATACTGAAGAAGGCATTCTTCAAGTCAATAACACTAAAGTACTCTGCCGAGGCAGGAATCATTGTGAAAATTGTGGTGACGTCTGGAACCAATGGGAATTGAGGATCTACTACTTTGTTTAATGCGCGCAGATCAGTTATGAAACAATACAGTATTTCATTACCTCCTTTCTTATACACCGGGAGAATGGGGCTGTTACATGTACTGCCTGTAATCTCTTCAATCACCTCCAATTTTACCAAATCAGAAACAATACTTTTCAATCCATTCTCTCCTTCTGCTGAAATTGTGTACTGTGGAATACGCAGCTAACGTTACTCCTTCTTTTAAAACAATCTTTACTGGTTCTATTTTCAAGCATCCCACATCATTGTCATTCATTGCCCATATACAAGTTGGCACTTTACTCAATTCTCCTGGCAAAGGTTTGGACAAAAATTCAGATACTGGTACATTCTGTGGCGAAATTGTCAAGAACACTCCATCAGGAGTGCAATGGATAACTGCACTCAGTGTTTTCAATAGATTTAAACCCAAAAGGTTTTCCCCACAATTTTCTGTTAAGAGAAATGGACAATATTCAGTGAATGGACTTAATGTCACTGCTACTGGTTGGGACGCTGGATTTATCACTGGGGTACCTGCAAACCCTACTGAAATATTTCTTTGACCTGACAGTTGTATTTCCGGAACCAAGTGATGGTCTATCGAGCACTTTTGCGCTCCTGTATCTACGAGAAAGCTATGCTCTCTATTCCCGACTTTCATTTCTATGTAGGGTCCTTTTTGATTCACGGAATAGACACTAGTTCCGACCCCTGTCTTGGGCTCTCCTATTGAGGAAATAGCACATCATCTGATGTTTAATCACTACTATTACTATAGTACGTATTTGATTGGGTATCAAAAATGTTCCCGCCCCTTCCTCTATTTCCACTTTGCGTGTTCTGTTGGCTCTGATTTTGGCTAAAAGCAGTCTGATTTTGAGCTTGGTTCTGATTCTGGGAAACATCTCCTTGACTATTTTGGTGCTGCTGCATGTGGCTTCTATTCTGCCCATTTGGTCCTGGGTGCCCCCTATGCTGTCTTCTCTGGCCATATCCATTTCTATTTTTCATATGTGGACATAGCGCTCTCCAGTGACCTTCCTCTCTGTAGTACGCAAACTGATTTAGTCCCAGAGGCCCTCCATGCATGTTCGAATTACTTCTGCCTGGTGCGTTTCCTCTCCGTCTATTGTGTCCCGCCACTTGCTGAAGTAACAACCTTGTTTTCAAACTCGCCCTATCCTTCACCTCTTTCTCTTTCTCTGTATTCACTCTGTTATAATAATATTGGGCCATATGCAATACTTTGCTCAACGTTTTTGCTTGCCATGCACTTTCTGATGTCATTATTAGGTTTTGGATTGGAGGTATTATTACCTGCTTCTGTGCTTACATCCTGTAAACTAAAATCTGTAAATACTTCCTAAATCTAATAAAAATAATCTGTAGCTAACTCATCCTTGCACTGAATGCATGCAGTCAATTTGTCCCATAAAATTCTTTTTCTGGAACAATTTCTTTCAGTTATTGTATTATCCGTGCTGGTAACACCGCCATATTTGCCGATGGATTTCCACCCGCTTCTCTATTCTTATCCTCTGCTACTAGATTCGCCCATGTGGTGCCATAGGCTACATCATCATCCACTTTTCTTATTTGCTTCCTTATGTTTGCTGGCAGAACTACTGGGAATATTAAATCTATATCGTTCATACTGAACATGGACGATTTCAAATAGGACTCTATCTCTTTATAGAATCCCACTGGATTCTTTCTTATATCGGGAATCATCTGTTTTATGTTATTCACTTCCTCTCTGGAGACGGGGACGTGCACATATTGTGCTGTATAATGTGCTTGCGTTACTTGCGCTGGTTGCCCATCGGCGGCAGGAATCTCTACCTTAGGCACAAAAGTAGGTGGGACTTCCCTCATAGGAAATACCACACTCACTGTTCCTCCCCCTTCTCTCATATGCAATACTATTCCTAAATCAAGTCATAAGGCTGTTTCTCCTGTTCCATGTTCTAGTGCTCTCTTGTATACTGCCATCATTTCAGGGGGGCTGGCTTTCTTTTCATCTATATCTCTGTCTATCAAATATTCAACCATTGTCTGCAGTGCTTTTCTTTTCATGGGCAAGGGGTATTCATCAAATATTTCACGTATTTCCATTGTGGGAATACTAGGATCTGAAATCCATCTTAACGCCTCTCTTATACATACTTTTAGTTTATCACCCGTTTTTCTTGGCGAAGGCAGAAATCGCTGCTTTACATATGGTATCGCCGCTTCCCTCCTATCTCTCCTAATATGTTTATTCCTCTTCCCCTGTGTGGCAAACATGTCAGCATATTCCTCATCAAGTTTATTCTTAAATTCAAAAAGTCTGTCTACATGCTCCCTTATTTCTTCATCTCTCTCTCTACAACGTGCTAATGCATTCAAATCCAACAACTGTTGCTGTAGTAGCCTCCCAATTAACTGTTTCCATCTCCCCGTTAAATATTCCCACATGCATTCCAACAATACCTGTCTTTCATTGCTCCTCCTTAAATCATACATCAAAGCTAGCGTTGACGTTTCATCATTCCCATTTATATACATATCCGCCTGTTCTTGCATCTCTCGTTTTCTCTCCTTGCTGATCGCACTATGGGTCACTCTAGCGCATTCACTTTGTCCGGTCCCCTCTCTGGTTTCAATGAGTTCAAGTTCAATTATTGGAGGGGGGATGGGACAGAAACAATCTCTTGGGAGGGAGGTGCGGATGGGACAATGGGAACGGGAAGTGACTGTTGCGGCACTGGCTGGCTAATGGGAGGCGCTCATTGTAGAATCTGTGGCTGCGCTGGGGTTTGATCAGTAGGGAGGAACTGAGCAACTGGAGGGGGCTGAGCAATAGTCACTGGCGCTGTCTTTTTAGTCTCTCTCCTTGGGCCTCGCTTTGTATCGGTTAATATTTTGTTTGTTAATTCATCTGATGAATGCAACTCTTGTTGTGGGTATTTCTTATCTATACTCAACTGACCATGTCTATTTGATTTTCTCAAACTATCATCCCACTCCTCCTCCTGCTTTTCTTTCACTCTTTCTGATTTTGACTTATGCCTGCGCGCGCTCTTCTCTCTACTTTTCCAACGAAGCATAGCTTCCCTTCTCCAGTCTCTAAGGATATCAAATGCTGCAAGACGTGTTTTCTTTTTCATCAACACTAATCTCTCCTCATAATCTCAAAACTCCCGTGATTCGGCCACTGCAAATCTTCCTCTTTTCCGGTTTGCCTATGCCAAATCTCAGAAAACATTATCGCCCCTACACCATACTTCACATACATCTCATATGCCGGCGACCCCTCGGGTGGCGCAACCTGGCCAGTTTCCAAAGATTGTCTACCGCAGCGGAAAAATCCCGCTAAGGTGGACAATACCCCAGGCACGTTTTAACCTTACCCTCGGCTAATCAACCTTACACTGGGTGTTTGATTTTGCAAAATCAACACTCAACCAAAATCAGGATTACTTTGAATCGGGGCACGACTCACTTGATCAATCAAGTCGTCTTTCAAGACGCGATTCGTCCGTATACTGACGCAACCAATAATCGTTGTGTCTGCATATCTTGGCTCACTCTGCCTCATTTTGGGACCCTCGCTCCTTGTTCTCTGGCCGGGCACGTCGATCAGGGATCAGTTGTGTGCAGATCTGCAAAGGAGTCTCTCATCACTTTCACAGGGGTGCCTCGAACACCTCTTGATCCCGGCTCGATTGTCCTGTCCCTGCCGTTCTCTCCGCCTTCCTTATTTTACAACATACACGATGGAACAAGTGGGGGAGGGTTCCTATTTGGGCGCCATTGCATATGGAAACAAGGCATAATCACCACACACAAACTGATACAACAGACACAAGGTTGTATTCCCAAATGCTAGAGTTTATTGCAAAGCAAAATAGTCTCAGTTGGCCAACTGGGTTCCACGCCCCACGACGTGTGTTTCCAGACCCCAGGGGACGCAAGCGAGTGAGAATCGTACAACAGTTACATATGTACAAAGCAAGCATCTCACAATCAGTGGTGACACATTCAATACCGCCAATAATGTATTTCCTTTGAATTGGGTTCGGTGATGGACAATTGTGACGAGTATGACACCTTCAGACATTTATTTAGCAACAGTTTGCAATTTCATGAGCCTGTAGACACAATTCTTTGTTATAAGAACACACTGCTTCTGTTCTCTGCAAGCAAGCTGCGTGCAGGGGAGAGACACATTCCAGGCCTCGCTATCTCCTAGTTTCTATTCGTGTACTGGGGTTCAACTCGCTCTCCAGGGCTCTACAGGGCTCGGAAAAGGGGGGCCGTAAAGGAGAGCATAATTCAAGCCATTAAATGTTTGTTTCTAACATTTATACTATATTAACGAGACTAGCTGGCACCTGTGTACTGATTAAATGCCTCACTGCTCACTTCCAAGAACTTGTGAGGGAGTAGACCGGGCATTTCTGTCTTGGTAGATGCGTTATGTTTCAACAAGTCTCTCACGGCCTTGCTCTATGCATGAACAATAATGTACTAGTGGAGCAGAATAAGTTTTCAGCAAAGCAGTTTTAACAGAAAGCAAGATGCAAACGTTAGAAAACAAAATGGCGATTTCAATCACTTCAAAATGGCCGCACTTTAGTCAAGCTTATGGCTATGTATTTCTAATACTAAACACATGAGGCGGTTGGTCCTCGGCCAACAAAATACATTGCCTCCATCATCGAGGGGTGTCTACTTTTTCTGGGCGGACAGAGGTAGCTTCAAGAAGAGACTGTTTTATGATTGCATGTGGTTGGGGTGTGTGTGTGTGTGGGGGCGGAGGGCTTCAAGGAGAGAATGTTTTATGATTGCATGTGTGTGTGTGTGTGTGTGTGTGGGTGGCTTCAAGGAGATAATGTTTTATGATTGCATGTGTGTGGGGGTGTGTGTGAGAGGCAGTTCTGTTAGGTGGAGCACGGTTCTAAAAAAGAATGCTGGAATGTCCCAAAGTTTTCTGGTTATTGGGTTGTGTTTCCATGACAGACTTGGAGAACTTTAAGTTAGTACACACTGAAATGTTGACTCCATGAGGGGCTTGAGCAATCCTAGAGGTTGTGTAGCTCTCAGGCCCGGCCTCTCTTTTTATTGTGTGAATTCTGTGACTGGCAAGGCTGAGCTAAGAGTGGTCTAGTCAAGAATACACTGCGTAGAGAGGTGAATGTTGTTGGTAACAGAATGGTAAGGGAATTAAGTGGAGAAATTAGTATGTAAAATGGAAGAAACCTGGTACTTTGATGTCAAAAATTGTATTATTAAGCATTTGTTCCATGTCACGTCATGCTAGGGTTTCCTCCAGTATACAGGGTTGTACCTTACCTGGCAGCAGACTTTCAGCGTTTAGTAATGCAATGTCCTCTAAAGTGCTAAAGTATAGCCTGAGCCCCTTTGCAGGCTGTGTTCAATAGGCTGTATCCATTAGGCTGTGTCCGTTAGGTTGTGTCCATTAGGCTGCGTCCAGTAGTCTGTGTTCATTACGCTGTTTCCATTAGAGTGTGTTCAATAAGCTGTGTTCGTAAGGCTGTGTCCATTAGGGTGTGTCAATTAGGCTGTGTTAATTACGCTGTGTCCATTGGGCTATGTTCATTAGGCTGTGTCCATTAGGCTGTGTTCATTAGGCTGTGTCCATTAGGCTGTGTTTGTTAGGCTGTGTCTATTAGGCTGTGTCCATTAGGCTGTGTTCGTTAGGCTGTGTCCATTAGGTTGTGTCCATTAGGCTGTGTTCATTACGCTGTGTCCATTAGGCTGTGTTCAATAGGCTGTGTTTGTTTAGCTGTGTCCATTAGGCTGTGTCCATTAGGCTGTGTCCATTAGGCTTGTACAGCGCTTTATGTCACAGTAAGGTAACCTTGCAGGGCTGAGGGGGCAGTGAGGGAATCTTTCAGGTTTGCAAGCCAACTGCATGAACTACGCTTAAAGATCACATTTAAAAGAGCCTCAGACACCCGAAGTGGAGAGAGGTTGGTGTGAGAAAGAATTGAACCTGCTCCAAAATTAATTTACAGGCAAGAGAAATGGTAATCTTTTAATAACAACATTCGGCGGAAGTTGAATGCCACGAAATGTGACTTTTCCATGTTTTTAATTACCTAATAATTGATCACAATTTTCGATCCCCCCCATCCCCTTTTTTAGTATGTTACAAGATGTTTATACTATGCCTCGTCACTACAGAGAACCTAGGGTTACCTTTTGGTGCGAAATATTTATGGACACTGAGCACTGTCTTTGATTCGTAAGCTTTCTGCAGTGCCAGTGTGTCATTGAGCCTGGGCACGTTGAAGCCATGCCCAAGAACACAGAAGGCCAAAGCCCTTCTGCTTACTCCCTTAGGCCCAGTACTGGTAACCAAATTCCAGGGACTATAATCAAGAATGCTGGAAAGAGCTAGAGGCCCCCTAAGTGCCAATGAATGAAGGGTATTTGCGTCCTTTCTGCATAGACTTGCATAACAGCCTGGCACTTAACTGGTGAGGGTGGATTTTAAACAGTTGCTCCTCTGGAAGCACAGCCCTGGACCAGGATTCTTGGAAATTCTTGAGGAAGATTATGGGGAGTGTTGCCACGGTGTGTGAGGGAGGAATCCTCTTAGGCCAAGGCTTTACTTTTCTGGGCCTAAATCGCATAATCTAGCCTTGTATATCCCTATCGACCTGGGGTGCAGACACCTTAACCTCTTAATAGAGGTCACCATGCAAATCTTAAGCCAAAACTAGGGGTGTAGACTTTGCTTATGAGATAATATTTGCATTACTACATTCTGGCCCTTTTCATAAATTGAGTGTCACACTGTTATTTTGTTTATTTACTTTGGTATTTTGTAGAGTGCTACCTCCCATATTATGGCTGCTTAAGAATTAGACATGAATGCAAAATCACATAGTGAAACATCCTATAATATAACCTGAAATAACATCACCTCACCAGCTAGTAAAAAAGAAACCACCATCATGTGCCAAAAATAAAAAGGAGTCAATACATGCAAACCAATGACTAAAATACCATGACGGAAGGAGGTTAGGTGTAGATAAAGTGAAGGAGGGAGAGGAAGTCCAGCATAAAGATAAATAGATGTACCCTTCCTAGTGAACAATACTCAAGGTGATGATTGTGGTGGACCAGTTCAAGTATTAAAGCTGGTCCAAAAACTTGTTTTAGTAAAGTGGTTGGTTGCTAAATAGCAGATCCAATCGGGGGGTCAAAGACACGTACAAACCATTCACTGTGTTCTGAAATACATAAATGCAAAAAAAGAGATTTATTTTCTCATACAGACTAACACATAGTGCATAGATTTAAAAAAAAAAAAAAACAAACAGTGCTGTAGAGTGCACCATACATGTGCAAAAACAATTCTAGTTCATAATGACATCACTTAACAGAAGACAAAAAAATGTAATATACACAACCAAATAAACATAAAATCCTGTATGATTAGTATACAGATAGGTTTCAATGATTTCATTATTGTTTAACAATATACATGTTGATATAGGTGGATAAGTGTGTTTCTAAATAAATCCAAAGTAAACAGCTTGAGAGAGACAGGAGGGACTAAATGGCTTCCCAAATCTCATTACATTTCCTAATTTATGGGTAATTCCTTTTTATAGTTGATATTTCTTCCAATTATGACAATAAACGTTCCAGGGTCTTGGGGAAAACAAGATATCTTTTAGGCCAACGTGGCAGAGACTGAAGGTACAGAATCTCGTACAAAGAGGAAACAAACAAGTGTTCCCAGTTCGAATCATGTTTCGGCAGATTTGCATCAAATTCCACCTTCATCCGGGCTCTGTAGGGGCAACCCTGTAATGTATATAGAGAGAACTCCAGTGAGTATAATTGTGAGGTGCCAATACTCAGTAGAGCATAGTAAAGCATAAAACATGTTCTCAAAACACTGTGCTGGCAGCTTACCTGCCGGTGCTTTAGATCCCAAGTACCCGGTTCTGAATCCCAGAGGGGCCAGGGGCTGAGCATTAGGTTATCCTCCGGTTTGGTCCTGCTGGTAGATGTGGACCCTTGCAGTGGAGGATAGGTTCTACATCATGGTGCTGTGTAGAGGGTAAAAGCAGAGAGACGGGGTAGTACATGAGAAACAGGTGCCTAGACCACATTGCTTGTGGTGGAGAAACTTGAAGGCAGTGCATAGACAGGAAATTAAATTTCGCAGTAATTCTACAAGAATATATTTAAAGACGAAAAGGTGGGGTACCTGCTGAACAAGTAGGAATGATTCACTGCAGGGAGAGAGGGTTGGACATGCTAGTGATATTATTCCTCTTTACTTCGAAACAGCCAACAGATTGCTGTAATCGGTTCCTGGAAAGGTCAGGGTAACTAGGAAGTGGAAAAGAAGAAAAAGAGAAAAAAACATGATTGAACCAGGCAGTCAATGTACGCCTATAGTGATCTGGCTGCAAAACATACATCTATGTGATTGTAGAGAGTGACACTTAAAGAGGTGGTACGGGAGAAGAGATATAAAGGACTCCCGTGTGGCTACACTGTCAAGAGATTAGTGTGGACATGTATAAATGGCACAGATAGCATTAGTAGTGTGTCGAGAGTAAGAAGTAGTCCACCATACAAATGGACACTGACCACGCGGTGCCGTCATGTAGTTCGTGGCAAGAAACATCTTTCAGTTAATTTGTGTTATAGTGACTCCCGGTGTGCGGTAGATTTCACCTGCAAGCATATCATGGAGGCGGGTAAAGTACCTTTTGTCGGACGAGCACCCGTGTATGTCTCCACGTCAGGTAGCGTGCTGGGGTGGACTGCTGCTAAGCGTACTCAGGATGGCCGTGAGCGCTGGGAGCCAGGGTCTAAATGTCGCGTCCTTAGCATCCTTAGCAACCGCGCGTGCGTGGAGCGGGTAGCTACAGTGCGCGGGCCAATCCCATGAGACCAGGAAGTGCTGTGTGGTCACAGTGCGGCCGCATGCTTTTTTTGTCTGATTGTTTAATCAATCACCATAGCGACCCGTGCAAAGCACGGGTCTGCAGCCTTTGAAATGCTGCGTACGGAGACGGTCCGGTGCTCATCCCACATGTCGGTTAAGTATGGATCAGCAGAAATAAATCTTGTACATATATAAATATGTATCTAAGTATGACCTAGATTGTAGAGTGGGCACGTGATGCCCAATCAGAGAATTGGGAATAACAATTGATTTTTAGCTCCAATGCGCGGGCCAATTCCGTGAGACCAGGGCGTGCTGTGCGGTCAGAGTGCGGACGCACGCTTTTCTGTCTGATTGTTTAGTTAATCACCATGCCGACCCGTGCGAAGGACGGGTCTGCAGCCTTTGAAAGGCTGCATGTTGAGTGGGTCCGGTGCTCATCCCACATATCGGGTGGGTACGGATCAGCGGAAAGAAATCTTATACTCGTATACGCCTATATGGCTTGTGGTGACAGCATATGCTGGACCGCGCGCTGGTTGCTGGTTGCTGGAGAGGAAGTCCAAACAAAGAAATGGCTGATGGGGGCAACATCCGCCTAAAAACATAGATGCAAGTTAACAAGCATTTATATTTGGGGACACTATACTTAGACCCCAACTGAAACACATTGGACAACAAAGCACTACTGCTACTATATCCCTCAATTTTCATGAGAACAAATGTGCATATATTTCGAATCATTGTATGCAAATTGATCACATGAATATTAATAGGGGGTTTCCTGAACATCCAACATGGATCGGACCCTCAAGGCCTGGAGTTGAACAACCCTGTGATATGAGATTGGGTGAAGAAAACAAATGGCTGCTGCAGAAGCACTAATAAAAGGAAATAGCTGGTGTGAAAAGTCAGATGACAAGATGAATACCCCACATGCGAAGGCCCTCCCTGTTATACCTTTAACCTCCGAAGAACAAGTAGCGAAAAAAGCCATCATATACAGTTTAATGAATAAGAGAGTGTCTTTCAAAGGGTGGCCGAGGTTAAAGCAATGCTCTGGATGTATTGGTACCTTCCTGAAGACAGGCTAATAGCACCATCATCTGTGTAAACTGGTAATATCAACACAACACATTCAGACTGATGCAGCAGCAAATTGATGGGCTCAGAGTGTAATCTCCGGACGATGTCTTCAGAGCAGCAGTTGCAACAGCAATTTGTTAAATGGGAGGAGACACAAAATAAATCTTTCAACCTTGGCGTATCTTGAGATGTCGCGCGCATTTGCTTGGGTGCGCCGCTGTCATCCTGTGGGACTTCCTGTGAGAGTCTCGTGGCGCCCACTCTGCTGTTTTCATCAGGAAAGCAATTTCAACATATTTGAGTCCACACAATGACTGGTAAACGTATCTGTACAAAAGTACCACGTTTATACTTGTAATCTGTATTCGGATTTCTCCTTTAACAAAGTAAAGAATACAACATTCCATAGTACCCTTATAGAAAAAAGCACAACATAAATTCTAATCCTGTCTATAAAATGTACAACTACAATTCCTTCATCCTCTACAATCTAGTTTATAAAACATGAATTTTCCATAAAACCAAGACAAACCATAGAGGAAATCCCTGTATGCTATCGGAATTGGGCTCAAATTTTCAGAACTGCTATAACATATTCGTCTGTATCATAGGCATATGTCAAATCATCATAATTAATTAAAAAGCGCATCGCTTCTTTACATGTGTTTACCTTATTGTACTGTTATACAGTATGATAACAGAGACAGCGTAAGATTCCCTATTCCAGTGGGGTACAGGCTGTGGTGGCAGGGGGTGCAGCTTGCTCCCCTGCACAGGCTTATCTGCATGTGCCTCCGTCTGGAACAGCCTCCCTGCCTCTCTCTGTGTTGAGCCGGACCTTCTTAAGTTCCAGAAACTCCTCAAGACCTTCCTCTTTTCTTCCTCTTTCTCTTTCTCTCTCCACTGCTCACCTCCTTCTCTTCTCTCCTGTTTCTGTCCTCTTTCTCTTTCTCTCTTTTTCTTTCTGTTTCCCTCCTCTTTCTCTTCCCCAACCTGCTCAATTCGCTGACTGGTGGCCTGCTGCACCTCCAGGGCCTCGCAGGTCCCAGGCTCCCCCGCCAGTCTTGCGCTTGCCCCTGGTACTCTGCACTCTGCTTGGCACTACTGCACTCGGAATACGTTCCATGTGAGAGGCAACCACTATGCATTTAACACAGGCTCCTGCTGGACTTGGCGCACTAATCCCCTCACTCGCACGACCCTGAATGTTGTCTGCCCTGTCCTCCCTCTGTGTTCCCTCCGTAGCCTGGTGGTGCCTGAAATAATCATGCATAGGCGCATTGATTACCAACCAATAAATCAGAAATGTCACCAGGCCCAGTACGGTAGTTTATTCTGCATGTCCTGTTCCCTCTCCCCTGCCCCCTTTCTCTCCCCATTCTTTGTCACACACTTACACTAGTAGAAATGCCTCTGGCCTATGCTAGTTATTGTCCTTATATGATTCAGAATCTTCAAGTCCTAAGAATGACGACTCTACTCTCTTGTCCGTTTCCCGCATTGGAGCACTTTAAAGCACTTCACTTGTGTCTAAGCGCTTTACAAATAAACAATTACAATTACAATGTGAACATTTTGGAACAGTCTGGCATTATTTTGCTATTCTGCTGCCTCTGCGAAAGACTCTGGAAGGTCCTGCAGGAGGTAGAGTCGTAACCACTGCCTCCTCCCCAAGTATCCTCGGCTGTTTAATATCTTCCCACATTGCTCTGTATTTCATCACATTACGAGTGGACACATCAAAGGAGGATCAGTGACTATTCCTTCACTGCTCAACGCATACGGAACAATCCCTTCCTGTCCCTCACTCTCCGCCCACCCCACACCCTGTACCCACAGGCTCCCACCCTGCCCTAGTGACTCCCTCCGAGGATTCACTTTGACATCACAGCCTCCACCTTTATTAAACCATAAGTCAAATCACTCCATCCCTTCAATAGGCCTCCGAGGTCTATTCCTTGCTCTATGAGGTCTACCAGACACTGGTGTAATGGGGCCCCCCAACCCCAGTGGCCCAGGGGGACCCACCACCACATGTCCTGGGAGGAGGGCCACCCTTGAACTTATTTTTTTATTTTTTTTGTAGAGTCTCTGCTTTCAAAAATATATTATTAATTTCTTTATGAAGGCAGAGTGACTACAAAAAAACGATTTATTTTTGAAGTCTGAGGGCTTCCCCCACCCCATGACATGGAAGCCTCTGGTCTGGAGGCCTCCATGTCACGGGGTGAGAGGAGCTCTATGACTTAACAAAGAAATTGTTTCTTTTTGAAGTCACTCGGCCTTCGAAACGAAATTGTTTCCATTATGGATCGGTCCTTAACAGAAATAATGTATTGATGAAGTTGGAGTGACTTCGAAAAGAAACAATTTCTTTTTGAAGTAATAGGGCTGGCCTCAACCACACGACATGTGCGTGTGTGAGTGTATGGTGAAAAGGTGCACACTTAAATGTATAGGTGGCTGCGTGTGTGAGTGTGTGTTGAAAGGGTGCATACTTAAATATATATGTGGCTGCCTGTGTGAGTGTATGGTGAAAGGGTGCACACTTAAAAGTATGGGTGGCAGCCTGTGTGTGCCTGAATGATGAAAGGGTGCACTTTGTATGTATAGGTGGCTCCTGTGTGAGTGTATGGTGAAAGGGTGCACACTTAAATGTATGGGTGGCTGCCTGAGTGTGTGTGTATGTATGGTGAAAGGGTGCACACCTAAATATATGGGTGTCTTCCTGGATGTGTCTGTATTGTAAAAGGTGCACAGTAAAATGTATGGGTGGCTACCTGGGTGTGACTGTATGGTGAAAGGGCACACACTAAAATTTATGGGTGGTTGGGTGTGCGTGTGTGTGTATGGTGAATGGTGTGTGTGTGCTTGTGTTCAGGGGTGCAACAAAGCCTACATTTTGGGGTGGAGGTGCTATCCCTCCAAATGTTGAGAGAGCTGCTAACTTCATGGGCAGTGGGGAGGGGCAAACGTATTTGTGTGGGGCATCTAACTTCTTTATGCAGTCTACGGAGACTATTGTAGTGCAGCTTCAGTGTTACAAGCAGTTAACTCTCTCATTTAAGTCTGAAAGCACCCACTTATGGACTGCTGTGAGAATAAGCAGTCTCCTGCCCAATCTCTATCCTTCCGATCACTTCGCTGGCATGCAAGTACTAAACCCACATCAAGATTTCAATTGCCTAACGAATTATGCATTTGAATGCAGGTACTAACAGTGAAATGCTTTACGTTAGTAATTGCTGGGCCTTTGTTAACAGTGAAACCCAGGTGTCGTTTAACATCTGTGTCCTTTTCTGTCCAGCAACGGCTCTGTATGTCAGCCAGGTCGTTTCAACATAGCCCAAACTTTCAGGGGGTTAAGGGAGAGGGCTGAAGCCCAGTCAGCTCAATGGTGTTGCACCAGTAATTGTGTTTAATCCCTTGGTGGCTTATTGGTAATCTTCATTACGCATAGTCCTATTCTTCCTCGTCCCAGTACCTGTGTATGAGGCACTTTGCCTTATACACAAGTACTGGGATGAGGTAGAGGGACATGGAGGTAATGCCTGGCTTAATTACCTGTAATCCTCATTACTCCTAGTCCAACTCTTCCTCATCCCAGTACTTACCTATGAGGCTAGAAACCTCATACGTAAGCACTGGGACAAGGAAAAGGGATTTGTAGCTAATCCTGGGCAGAGAAGATGATTTTGGGGTTGTGGCAGGAGGTGGGAGGGAGAGGTGATGTATGAGGGGATGGGTATTGTGCAATACATCATAATGGTCATCCATGTCCAGGCTAAGCAGGAATGATAAGTGGCATTAGTGGCTAGAGAGACATTTTGGTGCAGCCTGTCTAGCCATTGCTTAGTGTGGCTTGGCCATTTTTAACTGGGCATATCTAATAAAGCAGTCCTGCTAAGTGTAATTGCTTGACTAGACTGGTATTTGGGTACTGCCAGTCTAGCCATTGCTTACTCCGGAAATTGTATATTTTACTGGGCATCTGTGATAAAATAACCATAATAAGTGTTATTGCTTTGACTGGCATTTTGGTGCAACCAGTCTAGGTATGTCTAAATGTGGCCTGGCATTCTTTACCGTAATATGTTATTATGTGTCTAGATGGTCTACCTTGTGCAGCCAGTTGGACATGTTTTAATTGTGGCATGGCATTTTTAATATCAAAGCATTATATTAATTAAAGCATTGATTTTCCTGTGCACTGTTGGTGACTTGCATGTATTGGAATCTTGGATTGGTGTTACCCTAAAAAGCAATTGCAAACACTCTGGCCTTTTAGCCAATTTTTCTCAGAAAGTGTGCTGTATAATGCATTGAAACATATTCATATCTTTCTCCTAGTGCAGTGTGCGGCGTACGCCTGCAGCAGCACGTTTGTGCATATTGCGCAAGCGTGGTAATGAAGGCTGGCCCAGAGAGTTACCCCGTGATTTGTTGCCGAGTTGGGGGGAGGGCCCTCAGCATGGGTCGAAGGGGGGCCCTCACATTTTGGGTTACGCCACTGCTACCAGAGCCACTAACCAGACCTCAGTCAGAACTCAGTTCATGTGGGAAAACAGCCATTTCCTCATTTGAATCTTCTCCATCTCCTTCACACAGGGCATCCTGCCCTTGTGACTCTGAGTCTTACCCATGTGAACTTCTCGTGATGATCCCTAGCATCTTTTTGAAATATGAAGAGTTGCAAGTCACATTCTTTCTTGCACATTCTACAGTGATGAGAGACCCCTACACTTTGGTGACAGCCATTGGGGCACTATTAAAAGCGGCAGTGTATTAATGTGTCCGAGGTTGTTGCATTATCACAATGTCTCCTGGCAACAGGGTGCTTTTTTGAGCTTTTCTTGTGGCATCAGAGAGCCACTTCATGTTCTCTTTAGCTTGCGTGTCTTGGTCACGCATTTCTCTGTCCCCTTCATAGGCTTCCTCCGGTCCAGTGACATGGGGTTGCCTCGTCCTGATGTTGCAAGCAAACATGACTTCCAATGGTCCTTTGCCTGTAGTGCTGTGATGGGTATTTCGGTAGTCTCTCAGCAGTTGATAAATTATCTACTCAACAGGTTCTCCTGTGAGATGAGCGATTTGAACGTTCCTTTTGATGTTGATCATGAATCGTTCTACTATCCCATTGGCTTGAGGCCACAAAGGTGTTACTTCCCTATGCTTGAAACTCATATATTCTGCAAAAGTCTTAATTTCTTGTCCTGTGAATCTGGGATCCATTATCACATTTGACTACTCACAGCACCTGGTAGTCGATGAACATTCTATCCAGTGGTGGTATTGTGTGTTATGCGGCTGTTGAGTCTAATAGCTGGATGTCAGGAAAACAAGTGTACTCATCCATGACCACCAGCATGTACTCCCCTCCGTCAATGGGTCTGAACAAATCAATTGCTATCTCGTCCCATGCGTTCTCTGGCAGACCTGTTATGCAGAGGGGTTCTGGTCAGGTATTCGGGCTGATGACTGCACATGTAGGGCATTGGTTGAGGAGTGCCTCCACTTGAGCGTCCAGTTGATGAAACCATAACATTTACCGTAGCTTCTCCTTGATTTGATATAATAGGTTATTTATAACACGCTTAATACCTAAAGGTATCTAAGTGCAAACCCGGGGATCGAACCTGTGGTGCTTTGTGTCGTCTTACTTCCAAGGCGAGCACATTGCCCCTGAGCTATCCTCCCAAGACTAAATGTAGACACTATTCCCCAGTGGCCTTCATGGACCAGTTTTAGAATACTTCTTTGTAGAGTTCGGGAGATGGTGATCTTGTTCCCTGTTTACCAGTAAACCACCCTCTGTTCTAGCTAGTTCTTCCCTGACCAACACTAGACTTTTGAGGTCTTGCTGTATTTCTGTCCCGATATTTTCTCTCACTTGTTTCGCCTGCTTCCACCGGCCCGAGGTGCGGGGTCATACCTTGGGCTGCAACAACATGTCCAAAGAATTGAAGAGTCTCTTTTCTGAATTCACATTTTTCCTTATTGAGTATGAGGTGTGTGGCGTCCGAGGCCATGCACACTCTCGTCACTGTGTTGTGTTGCTCTTTGTCTTTTCCGCATATAACGTCACTTTGGGAGGGGGTAGTGTGACACATGGATGTCTGGCGGGTTTATATCCCTGAAGACAGCAGGTGGTGTTAGGAGCCCCAGTTCATACGAGTTCATGAAGGTTTCTCTGTTAAATCACCAGAATGTGCAGAGACTGCATTTTGGGGCACCAAATCTAAGCTCTCAACTCCTTATATGGGACTTTCGGAAGCAAGACCTCTGGATTCCATGTGGACTGTATCAGAGCTGATATACCTGGCAGAAAAATTGTACATTTAAAAAAAGAATGTGGTGGTTTGCATGCATATGTATCCGAATGTGTGTATATATATATAGTTAAGGTGCATGTTGAGTACCATCAGACAAACCTTCAGGTCCTTCAAGGACTTCCCAGCCAACCTCCAACTCCACCTTCCACCTCACATGGGCCAAACACACCCAACCAAAGTGTGACTCTAATGGACTGTCTAATGGAAGCACTCAACACCACCCTCTCAGCCTCCATCGACTGGCACACGCCTCTGAAACAATGCACCTACAAACCGAAACATTCAGTACCCTGGTACAAGCAAGAACTGAACCTCAGCAAAGAGCCATCAAAAAACAAGAGAAAACCTGGCACCGTTCCAGGAATGCGTCGGATCTGTCACTCCTCATACAACTCTGAGCAGCCCACCAACAACTAATCAACGCAGCCGCGGCCTCCTACTATCAGAAAACAATAGCAGAAGCCGACAACAAAAGCAGAGCCCTCTTGAAAGAGGTCAAGAACTGTGTTAACCCGTTACCCGACCCTGCCATACCACACTACTTCGAAAAATCCACTGCCATGAACACCCGCTTCATTGACAAAATCAGCAAGATTCGTCGGCACATAGGAAGCAGCTCTGCCTCCACAGACCCATCTCACTATCTCCTTGTGAAATCCGAAATCTCCACACCTTGGCAATGTTCTATACACTCTCTTCAGAGTATCTGGTAGGTAGAGGGGCCACCCTCAAAGCCATATCGTATACAGATGACATCCGCCCATCCTTTTGTTTTCTTTACCATCTCTGAAGCGGGTCTCACTTCAGCAGCCAACAGCCCCAGGACCATGTGGAGAGGCTCTACTGGGCACAGTGTGGCCTTCCCCAACATGGCCACCATTTTATGACTCTGTCCTGCCTCACTCTGCCTGGAGTCAAAGCCGGTTGGTTCTGCATGCAAACAAAGCCGGTTGGCCAGGGAGCCAGAAGGCGAATGCCGGCCTCTATCAAAGGGCCGTATTTATGAGGAACTGCTGATCCTGTCTGGGCCCTTTTTTTACCATCAGCAGCCTGCAGCCCCAAGTCTGTGAGGCCTTCCCCATCATGGCCGCCATTGCCTGACTCTGTCCTGCTCTGCCTGGAGGCAAGCTGATTTGTCTGGCATGCGAAAAATCTGGTTGCCCAGGGAGCCAGAAGGGAAACGCCAGCCTCCATCCAAGTGTCGTATTTAAGGGGCACTGTTGATCTTGTCTGGGCCTGTCCGGGTCCTGTAGGCCACTGGGGGACTCTCCTTTGCCACCTGACAGGGCTGCCTTCTTCGGATCATCCTGCGCTTCTCTTCTGGTAAGCTTCTGGCAAGCCCCGTACTCCAGTCACTACTTCTCTACTTTGTGCGCCTGAACACCTTTCCTGTTCTCATTTCCTGTGCCCGTGTGAGCTCAGTCTGCCTCTATTGCTCAGCCTCTCACCTTCCTACCTGAATAACCTGACTTGCCTGACACCCACCCTCATGTTGACATTCTGCCAGCCCTCACTCAACAGTTCTCACCAGCCTTACGTCCAGTTCCTCCGATGGATCCCAGTGCCTGAATGAACTCTCTCCTCCTGAACATTCCAATTTATTTTACTGTTCTTAACCCTGTTCTCCACTTCCTATCTGGCTATCTCCCATGTACCTACCTCGCCACCACACAGGAGTTTTATTCTCTGCTGCCTTTGCTTGTTCCACGGACTTAATTTGCCTCAGCACACCTATTCGATTACCATTTATAAGCGCCTTTAAACTCTGCTCCTAAAGCTGATTGTTTTCTCATAAGTGTTGAATGTCATATCTAGGCGTGCTAGGCAACTGCACCTTCCTCTATGCTGCGTGGAGCATACCTTATGTAACTAGAACTCAGGTGTGCCCTACAACTTTATTCTCCTTCTTGGTCTAATGTAGTGCATTTGACTCCTATGCTGGCATATGTGGCCCCTGTACCATGAGGTGAGGATTTGCCTGTCTGTGTAACCTTTCCATTTTGACTCCAATGCTACCAGATGTAGCCCCTTTGTACCATAGGGGGAGGCTATGCCTGTCTGTGTAACCATTCCATTTTGACTTCAATGCTGCCAGATGAAGCCCCATGCATTATGAGGAGAGGCTTTGCCCATCTGTGTAACCATTCCATTTTGACTCCAATGCTGCCAGATGAAACCCTTGTACCATGAGGCGAGGCTTGTCTATATGTGTAACCATTCCATATGACTCCTATGCTGCCAGATGTAGCCCCCGCAACAAGAGGTGATGCTTTGCCTGTCTGTGTAACCATTTGAATTTGACTCCTATGCTGCCGGATGTAACCCCCACAACAAGAGGTGAGGCTATGCCTTTCTGTGTAACCACTCCAATTTGTCTCCTATACTGCTGGGTCTAGCCCACCGCAACAGGAGGTGAGGCTTTGACTGTCTGTTTACCCATACCAACTTACAAATGTAACCATATGCAATCTTTTGCACTTGACTAATGTACCATGCACTTGCTGAAACTAGCGTCTAGATACCCCAGGGTTTTGTGCGCTGAAATAAATACACAAATAAATAAATAGCTCCATCCTCAGGACTCGCTGCAGAAGCTCTCCTTTCCTACCTGGAGATCATTAACAGCTCTCTAACTCAAGGCACCTTCCCATTGACCCTAAAGAAATTACAACTTCTCCCTCTGATGAATCCCACTCTGGATCCCAACAACCAGGGTGACTATCGCTCCATCACCCATTTTCCCTTCCTAGGTAAGATCATCGAGAAAGCCGGGGACATGCAACTTCACTGGCACGTTGACACTGACAATCGCCTCCAAACCTACCAATCTGGGTTCAGACCCAGATGAAGCACAGAGTTGGCAACCATACAGGTGGTCAAGGATGCTTTCAATATCCTTGACAACGGCCACCCCTGCCTCCTGGTTCTACACAGCCTCTTGGCCGCTTGCGACACAGTAGACCATCAGGCGCTCACAGACACACTACATCAGCACATAGGGATCAGCGACCTTGTCCTACACTGGTTCAAGTCCTTCCTCACCAACCGTCAGTAGCTTGTTCAGATGGACTCCTCTAAATCACCACCGCTACCCATCACCTGTGGAGACCTGAAGGGTTTCATCTACTCCCCAGTGATCTTCAATCTATACATGGACCTGCTGAGAGCCCTCCTAGCCACACACAACAACCCCATCCACCAATACACTGGCTACACACAGCAATACCTGTAGATTGACTCCATCAAGGACATCCAAAGGCTCAAAACATGCCTCTCACTGATATAGTCTTGGATGTCCAGAGCATAGTTTAAGCTCAAACCCTCCAAGCACGAATTCCTACTCTTCACCAACAACAGCGAAAACCCAGACATACAAATCTGGCTATCAACCATGAATCCTGAGTGTTTTATTTGTTTTTGTTTTTTTTTGTTTTTGTATTGAATATAGTTGAAATAAATCAACTTTTTCAATGTATTACAATTTTATCAATCAATCAATTCTAATAACAATGACTAAAACATTTTTACATACAAGAAATACACAATCACAATTCACAATTTCAATTTGCAACAACAAATTACCTTTAAAACAAGCATATCACAAAAGTTTGGATGTACAAAAACTCTTAAAGGACCTTAAAAACACCTTCAGGAAGCAATTTAAAAGTGCATCCAGATGGGAAATTAATTGCCAATCATTCCATTTTCAGGGCTGCCAGAAAGTTGATAGTAGCTAATCTAATGCTTATACATTCGGTAGCTGCCAATGCTACCCATCGATGTTTAGGGTCAATCTGTGCAAAATACGCAAGGTGTTTAGCAAAGTGAATCCTCCTCAGATTTATAAGTTCTGGAAATCAATAATTACATGTTGCAATGTCTCAACAACTGTATCATCATAAACTACCATTTATCATCCGAAGCTATCGGTTTCCTTCTGGCTTTGAACTCACAAGTGGGCTTGATGTTAAATCGTAAATGCAATATTGCATTTCTTGTTGCAGCAGATGGCGCTTGGTTTAAGTATGATGCAGTTTCTCTATAACGTTTAGGACAAAATACTGAAGTATCAAAATCTTTGCACTGTAAACAGCCGGCTCTCGTATCAATCCAATCCATTAATTAAAGTTTTTCCTTATTATTTTAGCTCTGGATTGGATAAGAGGGTCTCAAGAGAAATGTCAGCATGCAGCATAACAACAAGAATATTTCTCGACCATTGTTTCGGAAACATTTAGGAAGATTTAAGTAAATAGCTGGAACCTATAGCTAATGTAGTATTGTTACATGAAGTCAACATACATTTCCGAAACAAAGCACATAGACGCCATTTATACATTGCAGTTACCGAAATTAAACCAAGTTCATAGCGAATGAGCACTCCTGGGGTACATTGTGGTAAATGTAAAGTAGCACGCCAAAATTTGGCCTCCAATGAGTTAAAAAAAAGTCAGTGGAATTGTACTATATGTCTCCATACCATATAATATTGTGGCTACTACATTCTGCCTCCAGTATATGATGGCGGGCTTTATAGAAAATGTGCCATACTTAGAGACAATTAATCTAGTTTGGTATATGGCATTGGATAACTTTTGTTCTATGTTACGTAGTTGCGAATAGTGGGATGGGCAACCCCCAAAAATGAGGCCTAAGTAAATGTAGTTTGGAACTAATTGTAAAATAGTATTCTCTATTTGCCACACCATTATATGTCTTCGCAAGCCCTTGGGAACATATGTGACGATTCGAGTTTTGGTACTATTAACAACCAATTCATTTTCTCGAAAATAGGAACGAAGTGAGGTTAACAAGTTATGCGATCCGCTTGGTGTTTTCGAGACCAAAACAAGATCGTCTGCGTACCATAGAGCATTGATTTTCACACCATTTAGCTTAGGTGCATCAGCTACAACCTTGGTAAAAATCCATCGAAAATCGTTAATAAAATAATTAAAAAGTGCTGACACTAAACTACATCCCTGTTTCAGTCCTCTATTTGTAACAACAGCATTTGAAAGCAAACCTTCCACATTCAGTCTTATGAAAATCTTTGTTTGAGAATGAAGTAAAAAGATAATATCGGTTAAGGTTGGAGGACAATCCGCTTGAATCAATTTATCCATGAGTTTGGGCCTAGATACGGAATCAAATGCAGAGTGTAAGTCTACAAATGCGAAATAAAGTGGGTGTCTCTTACTTTGAGCTTGGTGCCTGATGGCGTTCAAGGTGATCAGGTTTACAGCAGTCCCTAGACCCACAACAAACCCAGTTTGGGCTGGATCACGTAGGGCAGCTTTCAGTGTCCAATCATTGAATTCTCTTAAAACCATCCTAGAAAAGATTTTTCCCGGCGCATCCAGCAGCGCTATCGGTCGATAGCTTTTGGGGTCCTTACGGTGACCCTTTTTGTATATTGGTACTATTATGGATGTACGCCATGAATTAGGTATGGTTTTTGTTTGCATGATGTGATGAAAAGCGTTATTTAAAATACTCCCCCACTCGATTGAGTTTTGTTTAAACACATAATTTGAAAGGCCATCAGGGCCCGCTGCCCTTGAAGAGGACGACTTCATAATGAAGTCCTCGACTATTGCTACTGAGCACTTCAAACGCCAACAGCTAACCGAACTTCTATTATAATTATAGCTGTTCATCTTAATATCAGCATACAATTTAGAAAAATGGTTAATCCATTGCATTTCTGACACCCCATTAAGTTGAGAATTCACTTGTGAATTTGCATTGCATTTATTTAATAATTCCCATACCTGGGCAGAATTCTGAAGTTTTCACTATCACATTGAAATAAAGCCGCTTTTCTTGATCGTACCCAATTGCGATAACGACAACTGGCTGATTTGATGGCTTTGATCTGGTCAGACATGGGTAGTTTACATAGACATCTAATCTCTTTTCTATATGCCTTTTTCCGCTCATGAAGGGCCAAATCAAATCCATGGGTATGGGTCTTAGAGATCTTATGTTTCACTAGGTAAATATTCTTAAAGGTGTTTAAAACATCAACATAGGATTAGACAATGTTCATCCTATGACTGTTCAAGATAGCAGAATTCAAGGCCGAAAGCTTATCACACGACCAACTAAAGCGATTCTTACCATTATTGATAGTAAGTACTTGTTTATACCATCACTTAGTGGCAGGTGAGTTTTGATTTTCGATAGTCCAAAAAAGAGATAATAAATGATGATCACTTTGACAACAGCAAATTTACTGGTATTTTAAGGATATTATTACTCATAAAGATGTAGTCAATAGTGGACTTGGAATTTCCTCTCTCCCAGGTATTCATTGGGGGAATATCACCAAGAATTGCACTGTTACCCATCATGAGGTTAAGATCATTCATGAATAACGTTCATCTCTGACTATCAGAGTTTACACCCTTTTTGTTAGTCTCAAAGCATGAGAGATTCAAGTCACCCAATACTAAAATACTAGAAACTTCTTTATCAGTAGCAATTGTTTCAAAAAGAGTCGACAGGGTACTATAAAATGTATCTTCAAGTATACCAACTGGATTTCGATATAAGTTGATCAATGCGTATGTTTCTAGGCCAACTGTGATCTTGACTAATTGCATGAATTTATTGGGGGATTTCCATGCAGAGATTCCAAGCCCCCTACTGGATTTCACTGCCACTAGTAGACCAGAAGTAGGCCTGCCTTTACCAGAGGATTCAGCTGGTAATAAAACAAGATCATGGTCATCCCATATGGGGGCATGTAGCATCCATGTTTCTTGCAAAGCTACAATATCATAGTTATTTAAATGATCATTTACAGTCCATTGTAGGTGAGAGGAGCCTCGCATATTCCAACTGGCCAGCGAGATTTCAATACTTGTACCTCCCATTTGTGGTTATGAATCAGTATTGGTCATTGAAAATGGAGTTAAGTTGTGACTATTTTCTTTGACACAAAAATGACATACACAAACTGGTTCTACTGTGTAGTTTGTTGTAGCCTCTATGTTATCAGACTCCTGAAGGTTCTGATGCGCTGGGTCCTGGGCCAGTAAAAAGCCCAGAGTAAATAGTTCCATTCTCTCATTCCATAATGAGTTGCAAACTACTCCCGATTTGATCCATAGACGAACAACAGATAGATTTCTATCACAGAGATATTCAATTTGATCTATATCACTTGAGGCAATGGGTTCCAATCCGTCGACATCACCAAATATATTTAGCACACTTGCGCGGCATAGATCATATTTAGGAAAAGCCCCATCACGGCATTTAAAAAATCAGGGTATGGTAAATCTCTGGGTATTAGGGTCTCTCTTATCACTCATTTGAGCTTTGGGCGATGTTTTCTGAGTGTCAGAGTTTTTGTTGAGAGTTTTGTACAGCTCTATTCCCAGAGCAGCCACCAGACGTTGAGGCTATGGCGGTTTTAGAGCTTATCATTTTTTAAACTTTAAATGGAGCATCAATCTGTTCATTGCTAAAATGAACTGTTTTGGGACGATGGGACTGTAAATTAATGGGTGTCGTTTCTGGCAACACTTCCGTCAAGCTTTTCAGGTAAGAGTCAACTGCAGCTTTAAGAGTACTCAACCGGTTTTCAAAACCTTGTTGCAGAGCAGTAGTTGAGGCAGAGGGATTATCGACAACCACTACTGTCACTCTAGAGTGTATATGTGTTAAAGATTCTGGAGGCTTTTGGGGATGACCTAGTGTATCAGTATCGGGATTGTAGGACAACAATTCAATGAGATCATTTAATGGCGCATAACCCTGCGTAGATTCCTGTACCCCTGTGGGCTTAACTGGGATGGAGCCAAGTCTCGTTGATTCGTTTACACCTGCAGACAGGCCCGTTGAAGAGGACACCACTTTATTAGTTGAGGTTTCTCGAGTTGCCTCTATTATCGCAGGTGTACTGCAGTCAGAATTTGTTGAACTCATAACAATGATTTTTACTTGGTGTGATTTAGTTTGGACATTCTTACTACCTGTTGGCAGTTTATTTAGCACCATTTTGCTTTTTATACTAAGTGTTGTTTTGTGACATTTTTTTTGTGTAACCCTAGTGGGCGCTTCACGGATATTAACACCACTCGGCGTTTGAGTTGCACTTCTCTCGGGTGAATCAAGACTAATCCAGGAGTTATTTTTCTTTTCCAACACAGTCTCTACACTCTCCACAGGACGCATATTTTTTGTAAATAGAGGCAAGACTGATTCAGTCATGACAGGTGGGTTGCAAAGAGATTCTAATGCTGCGAGTCTCTGCGCAACACTGGAGCCAGAATGATCTTCAACAGCTAGGCCAGAGAAGCAGTGAGCCTCTAGGATTGACAATCTTTGCATTACATTTTTCGTTATTGATGTATTGGTAGTAAGATGAGATCCATTTTTCATCCAATCCCCAATTAGGTCTAACTTGGAGGCTTGAGTAGCAATCTTATGGTCTTGGAGGCTTGAGTAGCAATCTTATGGTCTAAGGAATCAAACAATTTGAACAAACTGGATATAGTGGTATGTATGGCTCCTAGGGTAATCTCCAGAAGAGTGGGATTAGCAGATATCTCAAGAGGTTTCCTGGTGGATCGACATCGACGCGGTGTAGGTTGTAAAAAAGATACGTCCTCAACATGTCTTGTTGAGTCCTGGAGCCTGGTCGATTGTAATCCGTCTGGAATGACACTCTCGAGCTTTCCATTTCTCTACTATCTGCATGGACCGATGTATCTAATAACGGGACCTCATTAGAGATCACTTCCACTACTTCATCATTCACTTCACACACCACAGAATCGTGCATACAGGATTTGTTGCCGGTCATGGCGCAATCATCGTGGATAATTATTTCAACTTCATTCAAGGATTCCTTTTCTACTACTGAAAAAATGTGCATACATTTCGTAATTTTTTTAGGAGACTGTGGTATGGCTAATATAGTAGAATCAGAGATAGTAACACCTAAGTTGGGCACATTAAGATTGCTAGACGGAATAAATAATTTATGTGACACATCAATAGGCAGTTGAGGAGTAATGAAGTCATTAGATTTAGAGGTTGGACTCGTAGCATCACTTCGAATTGAAACATTAGTAATCTTCTCATAAAAGTTACGAATGTCACGATTAGAAACCAGAGTTTTTTTTATCGGCGTCAAGGTGATGTTTTTGTTTTAGGTTCGAGTGAGGCTTTTGGGCTTGTCACAGGATTTAGGTACCAACTCAGTTGCCGGAGTGTTCAGAGAATGTTTTAACACAGTACCAATCGGCGTTGTGCAGGGATTATTACCATACATAACTCTGTCCTGCAGACACGGCATTCCTGCTGTTAAATTATACATGCCTTCTCAGACGTGGGGCTAAGTTCAGATTGTGACTGTTTGAAACTACTATGAATATAGTGTGAAGGATATTAAATATAAGTAAACACTTGACACTGGAACTCACAAGACGTATATGCGGTAACTTAATTGACAAGTTTAAAATTTCAAGGAACATTAAAAAAAACTTGACAATTAAAGGGTTATTTCAGCACGCGACTGCTTTACCTGTGGACACACAAGGGATACACCCCTGGACCCCAGGCCTGTGCCACTGGTAAATTAAGCGTCCGGAGGGGATCAAAGAGGAAAGACCTCCGCAGTCTCCCGACCAGTATTCGCGCCACCAGCGCCAAACAGCCGCACAACAGCCAGCGGGCTTGATTCCGAAGGCCTTAAAGCCGCAAGGGTGGCTCGGGCCACAATAAATG